>NW_015388799.1:78524-98041 GCF_001527695.2 Protobothrops mucrosquamatus
CCCCCCCCTTGCCTTCTCCCCACTCTCTCTCCTCCCTCTCTCTCCCCCCTTCCCCCTTCTCTCTCCCTCCATCCACCTCTCTCTCTCTCCCCTCTTATGATCTTCGCTCTCGATGGGCCGTGTATGCGTGGCATCCAAGCTACCTAACCTTCGTGCTTCGGCGCTCCACCCCCTCCTCTGTCGGTACCCGTTTGGTTCAATTTTACGGTAGCCACGGTGGTCCCGATGGTCTAATTCAGGTCCCAGCTCCATCCCCCTCCTGCTCCCCACGCACTCCAGCCACCCCCCGCCCTTCCCCACCCCAGGGACCTCCTGCTCCTTCATAATCTTCCATTCCTCACCTCCCCAAGCATCCTTACATTCCCTCCTCTGGGGATCTCGTTCCCTTCCCCAGCGGACCTGAGTCACTCCCCTCCCTCCACCCGACAAGGGGGCATATTGGGGGGGGAGTTGATTTGTTGGGTGAGTCTGTGCTGCTCCTGGGAGGGGCGGGGGGAAGGGAGGGGGGGAGACTGCCGCTGCCATATCCCAAGCCTTAGGTGTCCATCGTTGTTTTTTGGGGGGTCCTGTTGTCTGTTCGAGCGGGACCGCGTCATCATGGCGTGCGTGCTTTGTCCCGTATTCCAAGGGATTTCCCTTGGGGGTTTCAGGTCCATTGCTGGCACCGTCTGCTGGCAGGGGGGAAGACCTTTCATCCGAGCCTGCGGGGCATCTCCCACTTCTTGCTTCTGACGGGGCTGTCTATCGTGTTCTGTCCTCCGACGCCCCAGGGGGTGGTCCATGCACCACGCCCTAAGTGTCCGCTGCGCCGGGCACATCTCCACATGGCGGTTGATGGATTCTTCCTCCGTAAACCATGCCTCCTTTAACAGCCGGCCCCCTTTGGTATTATCCTTTGCCAAGACCTGAACCTGGTCGAAGTCAAAGCGGTGGCCACTTTCAGCCATATGAGACCAGACCTGCGAGCGCTGTTCCCCCCTTCTTACCGCCAATTTATGTACATGTATGCGGGTCCCCAACCGTTTGGATGTCTCCCCCACATAATTGCGTGGGCAGTCCATGCATCTAATCCGGTATACCACCGCTGACCTTTCAGCGATGGGGAGTTGGTCCTTGGGGTGCATAAGTTTGGCCCGTAAGGTCTGGTCAGGTCTATGGGCCACCTTGATGTTATACGGGGCAAGAAGTCTGGCTGTAGCTTTGGAGACATTATGGATATACGGAAGAGTGATGCGCCCGGGACGCTCCTGGGATTGCTCCTCAGCATTCCGTCGGGGTTCAGTCGCCTTGCAATGATGCCTCACAAAGTTCAGAGGGTATCCGTTCAACCGAAAGATACAGTGCAAATACCTGGTCTCCTCCATTCTCGACTCCACCGTGCTGCAGTGTGAACGGACGCGCCCAAACAGCGCCTTGACACACCCAACCTTATGGACTACCGGATGGTTACTATCATAATGGAGGATGCGGTCCGTGTGCGTGGGTTTGCGATAGACCCTGGTGTTGACCGTCCCATCTGGCAGTCGTTGCACAAAGACATCCAGAAATGCTATCGCACCCCGGACCTCATCCTCCACCGTAAACTCAATATCGGTATAAACCGAGTTGAGGATATCCGTAAAGTTGGCCTTGTCATTCCGTTTGACAACCACGAACGTGTCGTCCACGTACCTAGCCCAAAATTTGGGTCGGTACTGGGACATAGCTATACGCTCCAACTGCTGGAGAACCGTCTCAGCTATCACGCTGGATATGGGGGAGCCCATGGGGGTGCTTTTTATTTGCTCGTAGATCACCCCTTGGAAGGTGAAGTATGTGGTTAGACAGAACTCAATAAGTCTCAACAGGTCTTCTACCCGCAGTGAGTCACGGCCACCGGTGCCTTCGCGTGCCCTCAGCTGTTCCCAAGAACCTCCATGGCCTCCAGAGCACCATACCTTCATTTCTCGCTCCACTGTAGTTTACTATGGTATTGGAGCAGAAGAAGGTAGGACTCACACGCCTAGAATGGGTTTTTGAGGAGACGCCTGGATTGGCACCACCCTAATAGGAGGTGGTCTATACTTTACGCAAGCGAGTTGGTGAAACGGTTGGGACTGTACCCCCACAGAGATTTTCTCACAATAGGGCGGAGTGGGGTGCCCTCCTTATGGATCTTAGGGAGTCCATAGAACCTGGGGAGGGCCGAGTCTTTGGGTCGCATCCTCCTGAGGGCGTTGTCATCAACCCTTCCGGCACACTTAAGGCTGTTGAGAAACTTATTGACCCTGTTAACCATAGCTGTCATGGGGTCCTTACTAACTACCCTATAGGCGGCGGTATCCTCAAGGAGGTGTAATGCCTTGGCCACATACAGGGTCCTGTCCATCACCACTGTGGCCCTGCCCTTGTCAGCCGGCAATATTATGATAGACCTATCTCTCCTCAGCTGATCCAGGGCCACCAGCTCTTCTCTGGACAGGGCCTGATGACGCCTATGTTGTAAAAGTAGGCCCATCACCTGTTGTCTAACGGTGTTTCTGGTATCCTCCCCCATGCCCCCGTGATATATGGCACGCTCTAACGCTGCTATAAAGTCCAGCAGTTGTGCGTCCATAAGATTATGTCCCACGTCACGCTGCAGCAGGGTGAGCTGAGAATGCGACAGCATTTTAGAAGACAAGTTATGCACTAGTTTATCCATAAACCTGTTACATTGTAACTTCCGTAGCTCGTTTACCTTGCTCTGGAGGCGTATGCTAGTAGCGTCCTATATATATATACATGTCTCCCTTTCGCTTGGGCCGGGAGCAGATGGGGTGCTCCCCCCTCCTACCTTCTTTGGCCGTATCCCCCGCATCACTCGACTGCGTGTTCCTGCCCTCCTCCCCCCTGCAACGATCGAATCCACCAGACCCGGTGTACTTGTTCCCTTTTCTGAAGCCCGCTGTAGCTCCTGTGGACGTTTCCCCCCCTTTTTCTTCTGGCCGTATCTCCTGTATCCCTCAGCAGTCCACCCTTGTCACCCATTTGCTCGTCCCACCTGAACTGCCTAGGCTCATTGCCTCCCTTTGCTTCTTCTTTCTCTTCACCAGTCCCCTTCCCGTGACTACCCCCTCCATAGATGCTATCCTGTCCAGGTTTTATCCTCCCCCCTTCGTGTTTGCCGTTTCTGACTCGTCTGTCAGCATTCTGGGGGTTGCTTCGTACTTCCCGCTGGCTTAAACGGACTGGAGCCACGGGGTGGGGTGGTCGGGTTGTCACTGCAGGACAGATCGGTGAGGTCATCTCCTCCTTCCTTGAGCATGATCGAGTGACTATTGTTCTGGGATTTCCCTTCATATCAGCCTCCGTCCTATCGTCCCTGCACGACCCGGTCTTAATCGGTCCGTTGCGCATGCTCTCCACACAGGCTTCACCGGCCCCGGCCGAGGGTGTTCGGCGACCCAGTTCCAGTGTCGTCCTTTCATTGGGGGGTGCCGCCTTGCTCCGGTGCCTTGGGGGGAGGGGGGAGGGGACTCCTGGCAAGCCAATTGTCGCTCCTATGCCCTTCCTCATCGTCGATCCCTGGATCCTTCGGGAGCACGTATATTTCTTGGGGATAGGATCCTCTGCCCGTGACCCACATTGCGTCCGGGTGCCTAGAGGCAGTTGGGGGGGAGGAGATGCTCCTCCTGTGGTTTTCTCTGTTGACATCTCCGATGCGTTGTTGCGGCGTTTCCAGCAGGGTGGGGGGTTGCTGTTCGCACTCCATGCCCTCAGCGTTAAGTGCGCTGGACAGAGATCAATGTGCCGATTAATTGAATCCCTGTCAGAGAGCCACGCTTCCTTGAGCAGGCGGCCCCTTTCCGTGCTGTCATTAGCCAAAACGCGTACATTGTCGAAGTCAAACAGTGGCCAGACTCCGCCATGTGCGCCCATATCTGGGAGTGGCATTCGCCTCTTTTTATTGCTAATTTGTGTTCATGGACCCTGGTTTTTACTCTCTTAGAGGTCTCCCCAACATAGTTACTAGGGCAGTCCCTGCAGTCAATTCTATACATGACTGCCGACTTCATGTTGGGGAGTAGGTCCTTGGGGCGCATGGCCGCAGCTCGTTTGGGTCTATGGGCTACCTTCACGTTATGTGGTGCCAGTAGCCTAGCTGTTGCTTCTGAGACGTTGCAGATATAGGGGAGGGTGACCAGCCCCGGCCGTGATGCCGGTTCATCCGTTGATGGGTTCCTTCTAGGCTCAGGTGGTACACTGTGACATCTAACGAACCTTGTTGGATACCTATTGCGCTTACACACACGAAAGAGATTATCTCTTTCCTCCTTTTTTGCTCCAGCCGTACTACAGTGGGAGTGCACTCGTTTGAATAAAGTTCTAATACAGCTGACTTTATGGGCCATCCTCCTCTCTTCTACATCCTCACGACTCTCGCTCCATTTCTTCCCTCCCCCCATCTCCGGTGCTTGCAATCCCCGTGCTGACACCGCCATCACCCCCACCCTTTACCGCGACGTATTCTCTATCCTCTTCCTCTCTTCCCTGCCCCTCATTTACACACCAGTTGTTATCCCTTGCTCTATGGGGCCACCTCTCCCCCCTCTTGTACCCTCGCCTTACCTCCATCCTCCCCTCTTCTACATTCACACACCCCTCGCTCATTTGGATGTTATCCCGTGTCTCTTCTACTTCCTCCCTCCCTCCGTCTCCGGTACCCGCAACCTCCGTATTAGCACGGGCGATCACGCCACCTTTGTCATCCTTTCCACAAGCCTCTCCTACATTCCTATTTCGATGGGGTTGCCCCTCCAATCCCTCCATTTCCCTTTCATCCACTCATTCATCCCCATGGTTACTAGCCCAGTCGAACACCCCCATAGTTGTTAGTCGATCATTCCCACCGTTACTAGTCCACCCAGACCCAACTTTCCTCCTCCCCCCACTTTCGATGCTCCCAGTCTCCGTATCATCTCCAGACTTCCAAATGCCACTCTGTTGTTCTCGTTGGTGTGGGTGGTTCGTCATCGAGTGGTGAGCCGGTCCGGTCACCCTCCTGTCCCTTAGGTACCTCCGGGTCGCTGTTGCTCCTAGTCGGCCCCTCCCCTTGCCCTCAGCCTCCTCATGCCTCTGCATCTCATCCTCTGCCTGGGTGCCCCAAAAACCGTCTCGGGGATGCTCTTTCTCTCTGACTCCCCAGGGGGTGTGGTGAGGTCTCCAATGCGCTAGTCACTGCTCCTTCGTTCACCTGCGTCCTCCTCGTTTCCTGGGTGGGGGGTCTCTAGATCGCTGGTCGTTCTTCATTTGGGTGCACGTATGTGACCCAGCCTTTTCCAGTCGTTCCGGGAGGCCTGGGGGGGTCTTTAGTTCACTGGCCACCCCTCTTCCATCTCGCTGCGGCTCTCTTTCCTCCCGGGAGTGCACAGGTGCGCCCAGGGTGGGGGGGTTCTTCACCCGTTGGTCATCTCTCACCCGGTTGTTCATAGTGCGTTTTTGCCACGGGAGGTTTGTCCCCTCTGTGACCACCTCTGCGGGGGTATGTAGTACGGTCCCCTGCATCTGTGCCGGGGCGGGGGATCACCCGTGCTCCACGCCCTTAAAGTTAGGTGCGCCGGACATAAATCGATGTGCCGGTTAATGGAGTCACTATCCGAGAGTCAGGCCTCTTTAAGTAGCCGGCCCCCTTTCGTGTTGTCGCTGGCCAGCACACGCATGTTGTTAAAATTGAAGCAATGCCCAGACTCTGCCATGTGCATCCAAACCTGGGAGCGCTGCTCACCCCTTTTTACGGCTAGCTTGTGTTCATGGACCCTGGTCTTCACTCTTTTAGAGGTCTCCCCCACGTAGTTGCCGGGGCAATCTTTACAATTAATCCTATACACAACCACTGACTTCTCTGTGTTGGGGAGTGGGTCCTTGGGCCGCATCACCTTGGAACGCAGCGTTTGGTTGGGTCTATGGGCCACTTTCACCTTGTGGGGTGCCAGCAACCTGGCCGTTGCTTCCGAGACATTGTTAATATACGGGGGGGTGACCCGGGTCGTCTGTGGTGGCAGTTCCTCTACCCATAATTGATCTCGGGGTTTGGGGGGTACGCTATGGCGTTTGATGAACTTTGTGGGATACCCATTGCGTCTGCATACGCAGATGTATTGCTCCTAATTGTGTTGTGCCTGCCTGCGCGCGTTTGAATCCTGGCGCTTTTTCTCCCCCCGCCCTCCTTCTCCCTGTCCGTTCCACTCATGTGCAGCTGTCCAATGTCATTGCTGAATCATTATGAAGCAGGGCTAAAAATATGGAGTAAAATATATTTCAATCATTTTTTAAAAAAATTGGAATGGCTTAAATCCATTGAGCGCTTTGGAGACATTTTATTCTACTGATGCATGCTTTTAGGATAGCCATCATAAATGTGATGGGTATTGATCCAAACAATAGCCTGATAAGAAAGTATTTAGTTTATTACGATATGAATCTGAACCACAGTACTAGAAACTTTCTTCTGTGTTTAATCCTTCCAGCTACTTCTTTTTACATCCTTACTATCAGACCTTCATATACTTACAACTGCTAAGGCCATGCTATATTCTCATTTTAGCAATAAACGCTTCTATATGAATAAGTCTGTGCAGCTAAATATAGCCTCCTCCAACGTGCAAATGTATTATTAACATCATTCTTAATGTTTGCCTGGAATTAAATTCCATTTTGTTAGTATGCATATCACTGCAACTCAAATGAAGATGTAACTCTTAACCTGATTTTATGTGAATATTAAGGATGTAAAAACCTTCAAGGGATAATGGCGTTCAGTAAAAGTTTGTGTGAAGCAGCTTTTCAAGGCAACTCTGTGAGATAACGGGGCCCTTCACTTCTAGACAGGATTGTGGAGTGTGGAAGTCCATCTCTAGCTAAGAGAAGCACCAAAAAAGGGGGCTTTGTGTTATGCAAATTGGCTTGTCAGAATAATGGGTATTATCTCCACAGTGCAAAACACCTCATCAATGAAAACCGAATGTGGGCTGTAAGGGAAAGTACATAGTAGAGATGTCGGGTGAAGGAGAAAATTTCTCATAACCCAACTGAAGAGTGGAGATCACATGACCTGCTTGAGCCAAATTTATTTGGATAGCGCAGGGGACAGAACACAGGTAGTCCTTGAGTTGCAACCATATTGAGCCTGCAATTATGGTTCTAAGTCATGATAGTTGTTAAGTGGGTCATCATGTGAAGATGGCCAATTTTGCAACCTGTTTTATGGCAGTCGTTAAGTGAATGTGGAAGTCCTAAAACAAATGCCATGGTTGTTAAGTGAATGTTAAGGGATCCTACTGTTTACTATGGGGCATTTTTTGCCAGAAATAGGAAATAAACATTGGCTTTTGTCAAAAATGCTAATCATAGTCAAAGAACAGCAAGATGCTGCAAATGCAGGCCTGTTGCTGAGCCCCAGAATATGCCTATGGTGCTGTGAGGGTGGCTGGGCCATTAGCTACTTACAATCCGCATTCAAAGTTCTTTTTCGGGATCCATCAGAAGTTCAAATGTGGCTAAACCACTGACCAAGGACTACCTGTGCATGGTTCTGCCCACTTAAGGAGAGTACAAACATGCTTTATATAGTTGCATAATAAATGACAAGCAGCGATGAATATCAAATACCAATCATCTTATTTCTTGTAACGTAGGTTAGATTTTCTGCTAATAGTGAAAGTACACAGTTAATAAGGTGGTGTGTTGTTGTTGTTTTGGTTAAGTTACTTCCTAGTTTTCATTAAAAAATGCAAGTGCTGATATTGTCCCCAGTTTGGATCTGAGCCTGGTGCTGAAGCTGATGAAGAACACCAGACATGAATGCAGGTTTTGTTTCCTTTTATTGAAGCGCTCCAAGAAAAGGGGTCCTGGCTAGAAAATGCAAAGGAACCTTGAACAATAGAATTAAGAAAGCTTTATATATTTTCACTAAAGCGGAAGGCAGGATAAGAGGGATATATAAAACCATCTAATAAACATTTTAGTAATGATCTAACAATCATCCTATTGGTCTCTAGCCGTCCCTATTCCTAAGCCTTGGCTAATGAATGCTCTATGAGTTATCTAATGCACATTCTATTTGCTCCAGCCCATCCCTATTCCTAACTCTTTGTCTAACTCTGTGTTACTGTTATCAGTCCTCTAATCACCTAGAATTGATTCAAGTGTTACACATGCATATTATCTGTGAATTCTTCGTTCTTGCCAGACAGACTCCACAATTACAGGCACCCCAGTTTTCTTTCAAATGCATGCCATTTGTTTTAGCAGATAGCCCATCACTGATTTAAACATAACTCATGAGCCAGCATCTGCAAATATCTGTGCAAGCTACTGGTATTAAGGATGCTTACTTGAGTTCAGGGCCCTTGATAGCTTGAAGGTCTTGATTCAGGTATTTATTTTACTCCTTCACAGGCTGTCTGAATCAACCAGTCATTTTATCATCCAGCTCTTCTATAATCAATTTAGAAATACATTCAGGATCGAGCCCCTCTCTTCTGAATATTTTCAGATTATTTTGGATATCAGATTCTAGGAACACATGTTTTGCAAATGTATAGAACTTACAGTAACCTCCCAGCTAATTCACGCTTGCTCTTTCTGGCAACAGAAACAGAAGAGAAAACTGTCAGCCAAACATTGCTTGCTTGCCAGCCAATAACTAAATCCCTCATTCCAACCCCCTCAGGCCCAGGCCTAAGTACACATCTCTTCCACTTGACACAAAAATAGAAAATAAATTGCTTGTATTTCCCCAGGTTCTCCCCATAGTAGCAAAGCTTTATTGCTTTCTAACTCCTAAGGCTGGTATGTCAACAGTTCTGTATGTTATCATGCCAGCACATTGTTTGTAGTGCAGTCTGGAATCATAGACACCCTCTTCCAGTAGCAGATAACAAGATGTGCCATTTCTGAAATGTTACTCACTGCTTGAAATGACATTCCCCTCTTCAATAGCCTAGGAATATACTAAAATTGCTTACTTACTGGTCTCCATTGACAATATCACATGATCAGCATGGAGCTCATTTCCTACTGGTAATGAAAATTAGAACTTTAATCTAAAAGGTCCCTATCTTCATTTATAACCTAGTGTCTGTATGACTATTCTCTTTTCTTCTTGCATACCATGAACTTCTTGACGGATGAATATTGTTCTCCCCTTATCTTTTGCCTCTTATGTCAGGGTGAGTGTGATGCTACAGTAATCTCAGATAGGCATTAATTGTCATAATCTCTCTCTCTCTCTCTCTGAATGGAGCAGCTGCATTTGCATCAAAATTTCTCAAAGCAGAGTAATCAATGGCATACAGAGATCTGAATTCTAAGATTGCTTTGCTTGCTTGTGGCAAGCTTTTGAAGAAACACAGTGGGAAGTGATCTAGCAGTTTCAGAGAATATTCTTTTTTTATGAAAAGGCTAAAGAAATAATGTAACACATATGAGTATGGGTTAATCATAGTTATCCAGAGTGACTATGCTAAACAGCTGCTCTTTACATAACCAACCAATTTTAGTCCTACTCCTGTTTGGCTATTTGGCTTTCAAATACCTTTGCAAAAACTACTAATTAATATGTACTAATTATTCTGTCAATGATTCTACTGTCACAAATCTTGATAAAAGCTCATACTTCTACTTTGTATCAGAAAAGTTCAAAGCAGAACTTGGTTTTCTATATATCTATAGATTTATATTATCCATACTGTCTATCAAATATAGGTAGGTCTCACAAATGTTTGTTCACCCTCAAAAGATTGGGCTGGATCCAAAGCTGGTCAATGTACTGTAAAAAGGGTATTCTCCAAATGTTTTGAAACTAAAATTCTTCCAGAATGATTATGCTATGCTGGTTGCAGTTTGGGGAATTAATGCCCAAATATGTGTAGATAACTTAAAATCCATGGGAATATTATTCCTGATAAGTTCTGCTTATTTTAACAGATCTACATCATGCAAGATACTAATTGATCCAGTCTAAATTTGTCCTTTCAGAATGTTATTCATACTCTCCAAGAAGTGAAACATCAAAGATACATAGGATTCTACGAACCAGATGGGTAGAATTGACAAGCAAACTCAAGTAGTAGGTACAAGTTTACTATAACCCACCAACTAATGTTGTCTGTATTAAGCAATTGTTGGAGGGCATGTCACTCTGCTACTTTGCCTTTTTATAGTCCTCATAGAAAAATCATGAGCATTTGGATATATTCCCATTGCTGAAATGCCTACACTGGAGCCAAAATAGATAAAATCAAAATAATTAGAAGGAGTTATCTTGTCTGGAGTTCTAGGAAGAGGAAAAAGGAGAAAAGAATGTCTTGTGAACATTATGGCATCTGTAAAAAAAATGTGCAATATTGACTTTGTAGCATCAGAGCTCTGTTGGATGTGTTTTCCTGCATGAATCTCCTCTTAATTGCCACAGGGAGAAGACAAAGGACATGAGTTGTGTTCCCGGTTTGAAAGGAAACAAACTAGTATTGTCTGGCTGAGGTGACCCTGTCTTTAAAAATCCCAACAAAGCTCTTTTGTACTAAGAAGATCTTTCATTTCTTGAATAAAGAGTTCAGGTTCTCATATTCCAGGATCTGAATCCCTAGTACAATAGAGGTAAAAAGCAGTTAAAAAAAGGGGGAGTAACCCCCCCAAAAAATTATGAATAAAAGAAATGAAAAAGTCAAAGAATTTTGAGATGCATTCAATATAACAGAAATTCTCATATCACTGTGTAAAATAAAATAAGGTTATTTTGGGAAACAGCTCTGTTTTCTGAACAGAAATAATGATTTCAGCTGCTATTGGAACCCAATGGACTCAGTTGCTCTGGCAAATGGATGAGGTGAAAACAAGGCTTTCAAATGTCACAACTGTGGGGGTCTGTGGCCAACTTGCAGAAGCTTCCAGGTGTGGTTGATACACTCTTTGTTTTCTTAACCAAAATATCTGAAGGATTTAAGAAGCAGCAATAACAAAAAAAAACTTCCCAAAAGCAAAGCCAAAGCAAACCTACTAAGGTCCCTAGTATATGAATATATTAATCACAAGATCAATGCCTTAGGTAGCAGAAACAAAAATGAGGAAAATAAGAAATATCAATAGAGATTGTATACTTTCCTCCATGTGAGAGATTCTGGAAAAGCTGGGGAAGAAGTATTTGAATTTTTGTCTCAGAAAGTAAATTCAGTCCAGCTACTGGGACAAGTGGAAAGAAGTTCTCCAAAGAGAATATGTTGGTGTAGGCTTTCATGGACAGTATCTCTTGGACAATGTTGAGCTTTGGGGCTTAGTGAGGATCTTTAGGTCTTGATCTACAGAACAGATTTCTTGATGTGTCGTTGGTAACGGTATCTGGCATCTTCAGAGGCCAAGTGATCTCCAGGCAACTGAGCAAGAACTGGTTGAGCTCCTGTCTTTATAGCCAAGTGTCCTTCAAAAAGGCTTTGCTTTAATGAACTCACTATAACCAAGGCTAGAAAATTCCTCTTACTGTTTTCAAGATTCTGTATTTATCCCGGTTTCCCTGAAATCTGTATTGTTCGTGCTTCCTTAGGCTTGACAAGGTTTGCCAGAGGTTTGACAAGTTGGAATACACTTCTTTGGGAAGACTGAATTCATTTCTAATTGAGAATTAAAATTTACATCTTTATCAAAACACTTTCAACCGAATAAGGAGAAAGTTGAAGGTTGTATTCTGAAATCTGAACAAATTCATTAGAGCAATAGAAGTCTAATTAATCCAACAGAACCAATTCACAAATGGCAATGCAAAGGATTGCATTAATGCCCCAGAACCCTGCCTGTCATATATTATTAATAACTCCCTTGAGCATTCACAACAGAATGTATTACTTAACAATGAAATATACTACAGTGTGCTGAAATCCACTTGGCAGTTTGTCAAAAATATTCTTTCCCATTTTAAATATCTTGTTCCTAGGATAATTGAAATATTATTTCAACTTTCTTGTGCTCATATTTTTAACTTTACTGATTATTAAAGACAAGGACTAGGAAAGCTATTTTTTGTTCTAGCTTTCCATCATTCAAAATCTTTCTTCCTATGAAGGAGCTGAAAGGGCAGACTTCCTCATAATACCTTCCCTTGGGCTTTAACTGAAATAAGGAAAACCAGGAAAACCACAGATCTGCAGAAATGTTGTTATGAAAGATACAATATTCAGACACATACACATTAGCAGGTGGTCACTCTTCAAGGTCATACAGTGTTTGCTGCAACAGATGTACCGTAGCCATTTGCACCTGCGTTAATTCCTTTGTTTTCAACCACACATCTCACTTTCATGAATGTCTCCATTTTCTAATCTTACCTTCCTCACCCACATTAGCCCGGATTGTTACACCTGTTGGAATTCAATATTGTGATCAATGTTGCATTTTCTCTCAAGGCACTACTGTAAATAAAATAAGACGAGATGGTTGATTCTTTTATTCTTCAAGCTTTGGAAATTTTTTCTTCGCCTAGCATATTTATCTTAGATTTTACACTTCAGAAAATTAGAAGCGTGTCAAGATAAGACTAAAGAGGTTGAATGAAGGAAAACTACAGAAGAATGCAAATCCAAATCAAACAGGAGGAGAATAGCAAATCAATAAGGATAAGAATAAGGTAGGAAATATGGAGTGTATCAGCTGAATGTGAAGAGACATTTTCTAGTAGCTGATCAGCTTAAATATGTATGTTCTCTAGGCAAATATGCTCTCAAGTCAAGCTTGACTTTTCGTGACTGTACCAATATATTTCTTCAGTTTTCTTGGCAGCAGTACAGAAATTCGGTGACATTGCCTTCTTAAAGTATTATTCTTTATTTTCACTTTGCTATTCCATGGCAGTTTCCAATCTCGGTAATAATTGGGCTCAACCCAACCTAGTTTATGAGCCTAGACATAACAAGTCAGATGTTGTCATTTGCTGATACCAATAAATAAGAATATTCAAGTGCATCTCACAAGATTTTTAAAAATGTATAGTATATAACCTAAAGATGGAGGTGCTGAGAAGAGAATTCCAAATAATTCCAATGAAGAAAAAAATGGAAGACGGCAGAAAAAACTAATTTGAGTATCCAGAAAGTTTAGTGAAGATATGGAAAAAGAAAGGACATTTCAGGTGGGGGGAAAGAGTAACAGGTCACTAAAGAAATTCAGAACAAAGCTGGAACTGAAATATGTGGCCAAAAAACGAAAACTCAAAATGAGCTATATCTGGCGAATGAGGATAAGTTAGTTAGAGTTGCCAAAGTATCTTTGATGGGTTCACCCTGTTTTTCACTGTAATTTATTGAAACATGAGGCTTCCTTACTCCTTAGACCAGTTCCTCCTCCTGTCCTGCAACCTTTAATGATAGAGGGGGAACAACATTTTTAAGTTAAGGAAATTTTGAACTCTTGACTGCAGAGGGGTAAGCTTCAGTATTTATTAGCATGGAAGGATTTTCCTTCTGGTCAAAATGAGTGGGTGGATTTTAGACATGTTAGAGCAGGGGTCCCCAACCTGCGGGCTGTGGCCCATTACTGGGCCTGGGCTGCTAGTCACTGGGCTGTGAGTGGCTGGTCAGTGCACGTATGTGTGCATGCTCAAACTCCCCACTCGCTCTAGCGTCATGGTGTCATGTAGTGATGCCGTGAGTGTCATATGGGGCTAGCATTGCCACAAGCACACACCACACATATGCTAGTATTACAGCGTTGTGCAGGAGCTATTGTCACCGCAAGTGCATACTCTCCCCCACTTGCACTAGCATTGCAGCATCGCATGGGCACTTGTGGCCCTGTTTGTGTTGTGCACGCAATCGTGGCCCTGTTCATGGATGCATTTGTGGCTCTGTTCACATGTGCACACATGCGTAAAGGTGCCTTCATCTCCTGCCCTGAGCTGCCAACCCATAAAGGTTGAGGATCCCTGTGTTAGAGCTCCTAAATTAGTGAACCGTTTTCATAATAAATATCCTGATAAACCTAAGTGATTGTTTTAATTTTGCCTTTTCTTTTTCCCTGTTTTCTGCAGGTTTAATCCTCTCCTTGGGGGGGCAGCATGTCAGGTCCCCCTTTTTAGGTGCCATGCCATTCTGGTGGAGGGGGGAAGGAGGCCTCTCTTTGGGGAAGCATTCTTTGCATACTTTCACTTTTGTTGTAACGCTGTCGCTGTTTGAGAATTAGGGAAGGGGATTGTCTATGGAGACGGAATGGACCTCTTCCTAACCACTTCCAGCCTGATCCAAGGTCGCTGTGCCCCAAAGATGAACCATTATCTGTCCTGTGCTTCAGTGTTCTCGAAACAACTTTGTGGCACTGTATTGGCTACCGATGGACTGGTCAGGGGAGGTTGGTTTTCAAAGTAGGAAGAATAGCTTGGTGCTTTGCATGGGAATATTAGATTCCGCTTGGCTTTACTGCAATTCAGTAAAAGGTCTTTTGATTAGCCCCCTGGTGTCACGGGTCGTGCTTTCCTGAGAGGGACAGCATTAATTGTGGAAAAATGAATGAAAAAGTAAGACTGAGAATATAAGAATAGCCTTCTTGGATCCAACAATGACCTCAGTTTAACATTCTGTTTCTCACAGTAGCCAGCTGGTTTTCTCCCCGAATAGAAAAAGGTGACAACTCCTATTCCAGCTGTTATTTTCCTTCTCCTAGAAGTAACATTGAGTCTCAAGATGAATAACCCTTAATAGAAATATCCTCTATGAATATATCCACTATCCTTTCTAATATCCTCAACCCTTTATATTTTTAGATGTGTATAAAACATTGGTCAACGACTGTAATAAACTTGAACATATCTCTTTTAAAGCCATGCATGTTAGTTACCCTCACTGTGTCTTACATTAATGAATTGCACAGGTTAATTATTCATTTTGTGAAAAATTGATTTGTTTTGTCTGTTCTAAATCTCCTTCCAATCAGCTTAATTAGATGATTCCTACTCCTAGAGTTCTGAGAGAGGGGGAAATAACCTCCCATACCCTACTTTTTCATATCTTGAATAATTTTGTACCTCTCAATCATGTCGCCATTCATTTGCCTTTCTTTCCAAGCTAGAGAGTCCCAAACATCATAGCCTTTTCTCACATGGAAAGCCAGTGATCTGAAGCTTTTGATTGCCATCTTCTGCATATTTTCCAATTGTTTTATATCTTTTTTTCAATGTGCGGTATATTCCAAATGTGACTGTATTAGATATTTGTTTAAGGACATTTCAGTGATGACAATTTAATTTTAATTAATTCTTAAAGATTTCAGGCAAAAAAAATTGTCTTTTCCAAAGCTGCTGTATACTGAGTTGACATCTTTGTTGGATCATCCAGCATATGACTGCTAGATTTTTCTACTGAAACAGACAGTTCAGATTATATCAGTACATAGGTGAGTCTAGATGTTTTTTGCCCCCATGCCCACCACCTTCTAATTAGTTTGCCCCAGTTTAACTTGATTAAGTGTAACCAAATTTGCCACTCGTTTAAGCATTTTCTAGTGAATCTTGACCCAGACATTACCATTACCCCGAAATCCATTTGAAGCAATTCCCAATCAATTCTGTTTTCTACCACCCTGAATAATTTAGGGTGGTATACTAAACTATCATCTGCAAACTTGGCCAGCTCACTGCTTATTCTTAAGTCAGGACAATTAACGAACATATTCCATTTGTTGCAACAGATCCTTGCAGATTCCACTTCTTCTCTTCACTGAATACATTTTCTACTTCTTCCCAATCTTTTTCCGGTGTTTTCCATCCAGTTAGCAATCCATAAAGAACAGCTCCCCTTGTTCTACAGAGATTAGCTATGAAGGAGAACTTTGTCAAAGACCTTTTGAAAATCCAAGAATCAAGAGGGCCAACCCCATCCATGCGTCTATTGAAACTCTCAAAATAATGTATCAGTTTGGATGAACTTTTATATGTTATCTTTATATGTTATCTCTGCAAGTACTGGTAAGACGACTGGGGTGAGGTATGAATTTTGCCCCTAAATTGAAAAGGGAAAAAGAAGGATCCAGAGAACAACAGACATAACAGTCAGTTATTAATCTGTAATAATTACGATGAAGTCAACAAGGCTTTCTCAGGACCTTATTTAATTGTTTCAGCTGGTAACTGCCTTTGTAGATTGTGGAGTGCTATGGGCATAATATATAATGAATTCAGTAGTGTACCTGACAAGGCACCCAAGACATTGTAATTGGCAAACTAAATTAAATGACTTGAATGGCATTATAATTAAATGGGTACATAAGTGGCTTGAAAATCCTACTCAGAGCTCATCAAAAATGACTCTATCAAAGTGGAGTTAGATATTGAGTGGGTTGCCACAATATGCAATGCTGGACTTCATATTCTTCATTTTCACTAATAAGTGAAATGAAGATGTAAAGGTTTGCAGGTGGAACAATGAATATGGTAAAAAAATAATATTCAAAATAATATTGACAGACGAAAGAAATGGGTGAAAAATAACATTTCTCAAATACAGACAAATGCATTGTTTTTCTTTAATTTTTCATTATGTGCAATCAGGTCAATGTTGACTCTTAGCAACACAGAGATAGTATCTGTCCCTAACCTGTTCCATCATATCCTCCAAAGTACACTCATTGCCACTGTAACTGAGCCCATCCATCCTGCTGCTGGTTATCCTCTTCCTCTTTTTCCTTCTACCATTCCCAGCATTAGAGCCTTGTCCAGAAAGCTGGGACATCACTTAGGAAAGAAAAATCAAAATCATTAGTTATAGTACATGAGATATTTGATTTGGTAACAGCATGTGTGTAAGCAATTTTTCAAATAGGTGGTGATTAGAAACTGAATGTGAGGATTCAATCAAGATAAATACAACTGTATGTTACAATAATAGTTCCTAAATTATAGGAAGGAATTGTTTCATCTTATTCTGTGCTAGTCAATACCACTTCAGTATTATTCCATTTCTGGATAGCATATCAAGAAGGATTCCAGAAAAACTAAAATACTTTCAAAGAATGCAATTACAATGACCAGAGGTATAAACACTGAGCCTATGAAGAGAGATTGAAGTAATTAGGAATATTTAGTCTTGAGGTGATAATGACAGATGTCTATGGAGATTCTTAGTCATACAGGTCATGGTTGTCCCAAAGGTGCTGATCTCATCTGGAGCCACATTTAATACTTGTAGTTTTATCAGAAATTGTGTGGATGATGGGATTGTGCTGTTTGAGGGTTGGGTCAGGAAGCTTAAGTGTTGTGATAACCATTTAGCCAGGTTATACGTAAGGGTATCTCATAGCGCTACTATAGGTCTGAGGGGGACTTTTATTTTGTTTATCTTGGGGGGTCCGTAGAATCTCGCTGGGGCAGCATCTGTTCCTCTCATTTTCCACCATTCCTTCTCCATTATACAGTTATTATTATTATTATTATTATTATTATTATTATTATTATTATTATTATTATTATTATTATTATTATTATTAATTGCATTTATATCCCGCCCTTCTCCTTTCGGACTCAGGGCGGCTGACAGATGATAAAAAGCTAACATAAATACATATTACACCTAATTAAAATTTAATTAAAACGAAATATTTGAAAGTGTCCAATNGAAGGAAGGGAGATCAGGGATCACCCTGATCTCTGGGGGCAGTTCGTTCCAGAGGGTGGGAGCTCCCACAGAGAAGGCCCTCCCCCTTGGGGTCGCCAGCCGGCACTGCCTGGCCGACGGTACCCTGAGGAGACCCACTCTGTGGGAGCGTACAGGTCGGTGGGGGGTAATCTGTTGTTTTGTTTGAGTTGAGTCAGTCCTTGATCCACTTTGCTCCTCTATATTCCAGTTCCCTTTTTAAACTCTGCAGCAGCTTGATTTTATACTATCATAAATCATATGGCAATGAGGCATCTAACACCAACATCTGTTGCACTAATATGACATCTTGGCATGCAACATTGGTCAAGTACAACACGCCACACGATTATTCCAAGTAATAATGTTCCAGTGGTAGTCACCATTGATCTCCAGCAAGAAGCCTTGTTCAGCTGACACAGTGGTTTTTTAGAATCAGCAGAATTTTCCTGTGTTATCATTTTGTAAGCCTGGGACATTTATTATGATTCAGTGATTTAAGTACTGCTGAAGTAACTATGGAGAAAATATTGGACTATTCCTTTTATACTTGTTCCGCATACTATGATGTTCAGCAGTTGTTTAAAAACTGGAGCAATACAGGTCTGCGTATTTTCTATTGAGGGAGAATGATTAGGGTATTCTAGTAGAAAATATTTCATTTTGTAATGGTTTATAAAGTGTATTGGCTCTTGGGTGGCATACAAAGGCAGCTGAAAATGAACAAACAGATGAATGAATGCTAGAGTTTGAACATGATCTGTATTTGGGGGAGGAAAGATTTCCTGCCTTCTGAATCAACAAATATTTCAACTTGGGATAAACGATATATTAGTGAAGCAAACAATAGATGTTACTATTGTTCATCAGTTTCACAAGGTATGTATTATCTTTGTTAATAAAAGGAAGAATGTAAATGAAGGCCTGTTTGACATATATTAGGTATTTAACTTACGCTTTTGTCTTGCCATTATAACAATAATGACAACTTATAGAGAAAATTTTGTCAAGCTGTTCTAAGAAACAGCTTCTAAAGGGCTTAGTCATCATTGGTAGATGATCTCTTTAGGAAAGTTCTCTTGAACTAAAACTGCCAAAAGTACATAATTTGAATGACTTTTGTAAAAAAAACAACAATAACAACCCTTGCCAGATGGCTTGGCCAATATGCAGTCAAGGAGTTGGAACAAGTTCTCTGGGAAGGTTGCAATATTTGGGGGTCTTCCATCCCCCCCCAAAAAAAACGAACACCGAAGGGTAAAAAAAATACATTATTACAGAAGAGATAACAGAATTTTCTTCTCTAAAGATAACCCAATGAGGCTATACAAGGAAAAATTCAGGTTAAACAGAAGAAAAAAAACTTATGGCACTTGCTAAAGGAAAATTTAATAACTTTAATAATGATGGTAACAATTCGGTTCTTAAGCAAAGCAGTCGCCAAGTGAAACCGCAATTGTGCTTACAATCTTACTTCAGCTTTCCTTTGCTTTATAGATTCATCAAGATTATAAATGTGGGTGTTGGATCGCGCAGGCAGTAAGATACGAGTCGAGTGACAGTCAGCTCTCGGTTTATTGGCAAGGCATAAAGTAAATCCGGACTGACATCTGGGCCAGGGGAGCCCTCTTTTATGGGATTCCCCTGGCTCGTAATCACACAATTCCATTGGCTGGTAAGACCTCGTTGCGAGTTAGCCAACCAGCAACGGGCATGAAACTGTATGCAGATGGAGAAGGGCAATCACCCTTAATGGGTGATCAGGATGCGCATAGCGGATTAAGGGGGGGAATACAAAAGAACACAACACCCCTCCCCTCAAAGTTCTTGCTATCGTCCTTGATGAATAGTGGTTACATAGTCCTTCAGATATGTGGGAGGCCGATGCCC
>NW_015388799.1:100649-115427 GCF_001527695.2 Protobothrops mucrosquamatus
GCGGAGATGAGGACATCGTCGAAATACGGCACCACCCCCGGAATGCCTTGCAGCAACCGCTCCATAACACTCTGAAAAAGTCCTGGGGCTACGCTCACCCCAAATTGGAGTCGGTTGCATTTGAACGCCCCCCGATGAGTCACTATGGTCTGGGCTTCTGCGGTGGCTTCGTCCACCAGCAACTGCTGGTACGCCTGAGCGAGATCCAGCTTCGCAAACACGTTCCCGTCCCCCGAGTGTAAAAGATGCTGTACTACGGGGACGGGATACGCATGGGGTTGTAACGCCTTGTTGATGGTCCCTTTGTAATCGGCACACACCCGCAAGGATCCGTCTGGCTTAAGGGGGAGGACGATGGGCGTTTTCCACTTGGCGTGGTCCACCGGCTCGATGACCCCTTGGGCTAGCAGTTTGTCTAGCTGTTCGTCCACTTTGTGTCGTAGGGCGAAAGGGACACGGCGGGGCTTCAATCGGATCGGGGCAACACTGGGATTTAAGTTCAGAGAAATGGGTTTCCCCCGGTATTTACCCAGTGAGCCGTCGAACACATCCGGGAACTCCTCCAACAGCTGCTCGAACTCCTCCTTGTGGATTCTATGTAGGCCGGTGAATCCCAGGCCCAGGGGTTTGAGCCACTCGACGCCGAGCAAGGTGGGTCGATGGCCCTCCACAACGGTTAGCGGCAGGTGAGCTTTGTGTCCCTGGAATGAGACGTCCACCCGTGCTCGACCTAGCACGCGAAGATTGTGGCCGTTGAAGTCTACGAGCCATCCCGTTGGTTTCTCCAGGGCGGTGTGGGACAGCTCCGGCAGCAGTCTTTTGAGCTTGTCCCACGACATGATGGAACAGATGGATCCCGTATCCACCTCCATCTTGCATGGTTGCCTCCTGATCATGACCGTTGCGAAAAACCTTTCCGCGCCAGTCGAGTTGGTGTGGCTGACCACCATGTGATGCACTTTACGCTCGTCCTGGTCGTCGTCGTAGCCCCTTCTCTGGTCGTGCCTCCCTTCGGGTCGGGCTGACCCCTTCCATTTGTTCTCACGTGGTTTATGGGGCGGTGAGCGGTGTGGCGGTGAGCGGCACGGTGGGGATCGTCGTGGTGGAGACGTGTGCCTCCGTGGGGGCGAACGCTGTTTCCTGGAATTTGGGCGCGAGGCTCGGCATGCTTTTGCAATGTGTCCTCGCCTCAGGCAGCGGCTGCACGTGGTGTCTAGGAACCGGCAGTTTGCTCGTGTGTGGTTCCCCCAACACCCTGGACACTCGAGGTCATCCCGCTCGTCTCGCCATGCTCGCTGCTTCCGGCTGGTAAAGGTGCGATGGACGGTCTCTTCCTCGCCGGCCTCGTCCGATTCGGTGGCCTCCGGATCGGGGTTTGGCTCGCGATGGGTGCGATGGATGTCACCCCGTCTCATCTCGGTGGCCATGGCTTCGGACTCTTCTGCGGCGAGGGCCTCGTCTAGGGTTTCGCTGAGGGTGAGACTTTGACGCACGATGAGTCGCTTCTTCACGTGCTCGTCCCTCATCCCCATGACGAGTCGATCCCGCAGCATATTTTCCAGGGCGACGAACTCGCAACGGGCTGCGATCGATCGGAGCTCTCCGAGGTACTTCCTGATGGGTTCGCCCGCCCGTTGTCGTCAGTTGTAGAAGCGGTTCCTTGCGACTAGGAACCCTTCGGAGATCCCGTACTGACCAGCCAGCAGACGTTGGATATCTGCCCAAGAAGTGTCCTCGATGCTGGCTGGAGCGACCAAGGAGCGGGCCACGTGGTAGACCTCGTCTCCGCAGTTCGCAAGGAATAAGGCCTTCTTCTGATCCCCGGGAATGCCTTGTTGCCCATTCCTGGCCAGGTGTAGCTCGAATCTTCCCACGTAACGCCGGGTCAGCAAACAAAGACCCAACTTACGGCCATCCCTTCTGCTCTTAAAGCTCCACCTTCGGTAGAACCTCAGCGCCTATCAAAGAACGAAGCCTTCCGACGCACCTCCTCGAGAACGAAGCTTCATCCAACGAACGGTGCTCCAACGGGAACAGCACGTCAGATACTGGGATCCCACCCTCGTCGCCAGTGTTGGATCGCGCAGGCAGTAAGATACGAGTCGAGTGACAGTCAGCTCTCGGTTTATTGGCAAGGCATAAAGTAAATCCGGACTGACATCTGGGCCAGGGGAGCCCTCTTTTATGGGATTCCCCTGGCTCGTAATCACACAATTCCATTGGCTGGTAAGACCTCGTTGCGAGTTAGCCAACCAGCAACGGGCATGAAACTGTATGCAGATGGAGAAGGGCAATCACCCTTAATGGGTGATCAGGATGCGCATAGGGGATTAAGGGGGGGAATACAAAAGAACACAACACCGGGCACTGGTTGCAGTTACTTTTTCATCACTGTTGAAATTGGAAATGGCCACTGTCCAAGGCAGTCGCTAAACTAGGACTATCTATAGTGTTATATATTTGTAACTAGGTAGGGTTTTTTTGGGGGGTGTTTAATGCTGAGATCATTTTCCTTCGTGGATGATTTTATAAAAGTTTGTAAAATGGGAAAAATATTTTCCATTTATTTCAGTGGGTCTAAGCATAGCCGTATTTGGATTCATTCCGTTGTTGAATGATAAAAAAATATTTCTCTTCTTCTGATAAATAAATACACAAACAGAAGAACATTTCAGTATAATGCCATTTAGGAAAAAATATAGAAGAATTTGGGGATTACATTTAATCTTCTCTAAGCTTTTCAAGATTTTATTCCATTTTTATTCCTTTAAACAAAAGGTGGATTGTGGCAGTGATGAATTCTCTAAGAAGCATCAGTTTCTACATACCGTACTTTATCTCTCTTGCTGCATACAGAATTATTCTGAAAAGAATTTTGGATTTGACAAGCTTGAACAAATAATGTCAGTCATACAGCTCATCTCATTAGTTTTCTTTCTGTACTAACGAGGCTACAATTCTAAATATTGCTTCTGCCATCCTGGCCCTTTCCAAGTTGATCTTTAATTCATCCCTCTTTAATTATCGTCCCAGATTCTCATCAGCTAGATCTTGGAGCTTCCAAAAATGAGGTGTTAACAACTTGTTGTCTTTTGTTATAAAACAAGCGAAGCACACCCAGTTCCCTTCCTGTTTCTCTTCTCATTAGTAGGGATTTCTACTTCA
Source organism: Protobothrops mucrosquamatus (assembly GCF_001527695.2). Lineage (NCBI taxonomy): Eukaryota > Metazoa > Chordata > Lepidosauria > Squamata > Viperidae > Protobothrops > Protobothrops mucrosquamatus. The sequence continues at coordinate 103,815 of NW_015388799.1, forward strand.
GGTACTCTGGCAAAAATTATAATAGTTCTCCTTTTCCCAGTATGTGTAATTTTGCAGCATTATTAATTCATCTATCTGGCCATCCTTTCCACATGAAGCTAAGTGGATTAATTTATAAATTTATAGGAGAATGCCAGATGAAAAGTTTGTCACTCATTTTCAGCTGTCATTTTTCACATTAACTCATTTATTTCTTGAACAAAGATGTACGTTCCTTACTTGCTATAACAATTAAAGCATACTGGACTGCAACTAAAGTTAACAGCTTATCTAGACTTATCTAGAAGAGGGGTTTTCAAACTTTTTCAGGTTGCAGGACCTTCCAGTTGAAAACCTGTTTTTTCCAGAACCCCTGATCAAAACCCTGGGACAAAACAGGGTCTGTGTTATACTGATTTTCTTCCCCTTAATTTCTCATAATTGGTGTGCAACCCTCAATTGCACAAAGGCCGTACTGGCCATGACTGCCATCTGCTCTTCAAGCAGGAATCACAAGTCCAGGAGAACTTCCTGATTACACATGGGGTCTGTTTGGGGCAGTGCCACCCCATCCAAGACCAAAGGTGGCAATTCTCCATGAACCAAAGAACCCCAACCCAGGGCCACTTGGTCTTGCCAGGGTTCAGTTTCAATCCATTGTTCCCCATCTAGGTCAGTGTTTTTCATTCTTGGCAACTTTAAGATGTATACTGGCTGGGGAATTCTAGGAGTTGAAGCCCACAGATCTTAAAGTTGCCAAAGTAAAAAAAAAATTAATACTGCTCTAGACCAACTTCTGAATTCAGGAGACCACTAAACTATCTCCAGCTTGCCAACCAGTTGAAACATTCAGTGAAGGCAAGGCCACCACTGCTTTAGGCAGACTGTGCCATATATAATACCTCTTACCAAGATATGCTTCCTCATGTTCAGTCTGAAACACTTCCTTTTAACTTCATGTTTTAGATCTTTGGTTTCAGCAGAGAACTGTTCTTCCCAGCTCACTTTTTTTATTAACTCAGCATGCTCAGATTTTTAACTGTTCTTCATAAAATTTCTGGAAACCAAACTCTACCCTCCAGGTAGGTTTTTTCTTTTAAACTGTGATGCCAAGGACTGGAAAAATCTCTAAGTATAGACTAATTGGTGCAGAGTAAAATGTGGAATAATTGCTTTCCATGATCTAAGCACAACATTTCTTTAATGCAGCCCAAGATTGTTTTGGATTGTTTAACTTCTGGACAGCATTGTTAGCTTGTTTAGCAGGAAGTCCCAATAGGACTGCACATCCTTTAGCCTCTATTTATTCATTGTGTCCACAAGACCCCATGAGTGATTTTGTCAAGTGCTTTATTGAGGTTGAGGAATGCTACATGCATAACATTCTTTTGGTCTACCAAACTGTTCATTTAGGCATTTGAAAGATGCTGTTACATGTCTCTCAGATCACCTCAGGATTATTTAAGGTACAATGACAATCTTCTAGTGGATACTGGCCCTAGCTGAAAGACTGGGGACTATGGTAAACAAGGTGAACAGACAAAATGGGTGTAACCATGGCATACATGTGGGTGAAGCCAAATTTTCAATGTGTTTCTCATGAATTGGTGTGGGAATTGTTTGTTTGTTTGTTTTTAAGTGTGTTTTTACTCTACAATGTTCGCTATTTTTCCCTCTTTGGAATGGAGGAACCTATAAGACTAATTTTGAACAATAGTCCAGGAATGAGGGGGTCCTTGGTACTCTTATGTTGTTTTCTTTCAGACATCTATGGAGATTCTCAGTCATCCAGATCATAGTTGTCCCAAGGGTGCTTTCTTTCAAAAGGCAATTGGACTTTCTTGCTTTGCTTGAAGACATTTCACTTCTCATCCAAAACACTCTTTCAATTCTGACTGAAGAGTGGAGAATGGAAGGATTAATACTCCTTGCAGTCACCTGGTTGTTAGCATTCTTGGAGGTTTATCTGTGCTCTCATGGTCGCCTGAATCCTGTAGTCCAGACATGTCAAACTCGTGACGTCACGTGACATCGCGCAACATATTGGAGCTTTTTCGCCGTTGCCGGCAATGGGGTGGACGCAGCTCCGGTATGATGAAACCGGCCTGCGGGCCGGCAGTTTGACACCCCTGCTGTAGTCTATAATCTTTTTGAAAATATATGGAGATTCTCAGTGATTTTCTTGCATATGTTTCGTTACAAACTAGGTAACATCATCAGTGCTAGTAAGAGCAGGTTTGCTCTCAGTTTATATTCTAGTGGCTTGTGCTATCAGTGTTGGTTGGAATGGTCTTGATGGTTTGTTCCCATTCCGTTCATGTCAAAGGCACGGTTTAAGGCAGTTATGGGTTGCAAGGATTAGCCGGTGATGTCACCATTGCCCAGGGGATGCCCTTGGGAGCTTCTTTCATGTCCCTGTCAAGGAGCTGGAGCAAATGATGGGAGCTCACCCCACCATGCAGCAGCACTCAGGTTTTGAACATGGATTTTCTAACCTCCAACCAAGCATCCTAACCACATGAGCCACCACAAATCTGGTGGTTTGTTGGTTGGGCTGTTTACTATTAGCTTGTGTGGCAATTACTTGATTGGGGTATTCTTACTTACTGATTATTGATCTTATTTTGGTGTTAATTTAGGCTCATCTGGGTGTTGATTAATGGTGGGGCAGTTTGGTCCTTTTGTTCTATTTTTAGCTTGTTGATTGTTTCATCTGCATGGTCTGTAGATGTTGTTTATGTCTACATGTCTATTGAGGGCCAATTTGTCAAGGCTTCCAGAAATTTTATAGCATTTTTCATCTTGGCTTGGTCTAGAATGGTTAGGGTTTCCCAGTTGAAACTATGGTTAAGTCTGTCCATATGTTGTGAAATTAAAGTGTTTTCATCATGTCTTCTGGCTGCTAATTGGTGTTCATGGATGCACTCCACTAGTGTTCTGTCTGTTTGTCCTATGTAGTGGCTGATGCAGTATTTATACTTTATACTGTAGATGACTCCTGTTTTTTTCTTTTTTTTAAATAAACTTTATTGGTTTTTAAAACATAAATCACATAATAGTTGATTAACAGTGTGTTTGCCTGGCTTACATTTACAGAGGAAAATCGTCAACAATAGATATTCTCTCTGATAGTTCCCGTCATCAATATTCTTAATTTTCACTTTAATATTTCAATATTTTCCCTTTAATCAGTATCATGCTTGATCAATGTATTTTGCTGAATCGGAGCGTTTTCCCCTCTATTTTTCCCCAACCAATCATACAATTTGTTCCAGATTTCATAGTAATCTGTTTCACTCTTATCCTTAAGTTCTAACGTCAACCTATCCATTTCAACACAGGATAAGGCCTTATTTATTACCTCTTCTGAGGGTGTCTCACTGTCTTTTCATCTCTGTGCAAAGACTAATCTTGCTGCTGTTAGCATGTATAATAATAGGTATAAGGATCCTTTATTGTATCTATCTTTAGTGATACCCAGCAAAAAGAGTTCTTTTTGGTTTTGGTTTTAGCTCAATGTTCTGCATTAGTATCTCTTCTAGCCACTGTTTTATTAAATGCCAAAATTTTAGTGCTTTTGAACATTCCCACCACATATGGTAATAGGTCCCTAGCAATTCTTTGCATTTCCAACATTTCGGTGAGATCTTTTTGTCCATTTTGGCTAATCTCACAGGGGGAAGGTGCCACCTATAAAACATCTTGTATAAATTTTCTTTATAAGCAGTAGCTAATGTGAGCTTCCTATTCCTTTCCCATAAGTCCTGCCAATTATCTAAGTCAAAACCATAGCCAAAATTTTTACTCCAAATTAACATTGTGTCTTTTACTTGCTCTTCCAACATATCCCATTCCAATAAATATTGATATATCCTTTTTATCTCTTTTTCCTCCGTCCCTAACAAAATTTTATCTAATTCTGTACGCTCTAATTTTATTCCACATTCTTTTTTATCCTTCATACATCGTGATTGATTTTGAAGGTACGCCCACCATTCAAGTTCTATCCCTTCTTCTAATAACTTTTTCCTCGATTTTAATTCTCCTCCTTTATCCAAGATGTCTTTATATGTGATCGCCTTTCCTGATTTCATGAAATTTGGGTGTATGAATATCTCCAATGTGGATACCCAATTAGGGATTTTCATGTAATTACATTTTTTAATTCTGACCCATACATCTAGTAGTGCCCGTCTGATGTAATGTTTCTGGAAGTACTGGTGAGCCTTGTGCTTTCCTTCCCAAAGAATTGCATGCCACCCTGTCTGCATATCGTGGCCTTCTAAGGCTAATAGTCTCCTATTTCTCAGATGTATCCACTCTTTCGCCCAAGTAAGCGTGGGTGCTTGATAATATTTTTCCCAATCTGGGAGACCGAATCCCCCTCTTTCCTTTGAATCCTGTAGAAGTTTGAATTTAATTCTCAGTTTTTTCCCTTGCCAAATAAATTTAGATATAGTTTTATTTAAGTTTCCGAAAAACTCCTTTCCTAATCTAATTGGTATACATTGGAATAAAAAAAGTAATTTAGGTAGTACATTCATTTTTATTATTGCGATTCTTCCCATGAAAGAGAGCTGCAAGTTTTTCCAACTATCTAAATCCATTTTAATTTGATCAACTAATTTATCATAATTATCTCCTTTAAGTGTAACACATCTCGCCATCAATTGAATCCCTAGATATCTCACCTTCTTTGTTATCTGAGTGTTTAATTTCTCAACTAGCTCGGTTTCCTGTAGTTTCGTCATATTTTTAACTAACATTTTAGTTTTTTCTTTATTGATCTTTAAACCTGCTACTTCTCCGTATTCTCCCAATACTTCCAACAACCTTACACCGGACTTCAAGGGCTCTTCCATGATAAAAACCAAATCGGCTGCATAGGCCTGTAACTTAAATATTTCCTTTTTAGTTTCTAAGCCTTTAATTTGTTCTTCTTTCCGAATTATTCTAGTCAAGACTTCTAGAGATGGTACAAATAGTAGTGGTGATAATGGGCAGCCTTGTCTTGTACCTTTTTGTGTTTGGAAACTTTTAGTGGTTTCTCCGTTTATTACTACTTTCGCTTTTTGTTTTGCATAAATTGCTTTGAACATATTTATAAGCTTTTCGCCAAATTCCATATATTTTAGCTGATTCAACATAAAATCCCATTTAACATTGTCAGATGTTTCCTGCGCGTCGACAAAGACAAGTGCCATCTGTTTTTCATTATGGGTCTCGTAATATTCCAACGTGTCTAGTACAATCCTGACGTTATATCTTATCTGCCTCCTAGGCAAAAAGCCATTTTGATCAGGGTGAATAAATTCAACCAGAAACCTTTTCAATCTTTCTGCCATTATCGCCATAAAAAAATTATAATCCGAATTAAATAATGATATGGGTAGTCCATCTGGGCCTGGCGTCTTATTGCTTTTTTGCTTTTTTGATTGCCTCTGTAATTTCTTGAAGTGTTATATTCTTGTTTAAAAATTTTTGGACTTCTTCCGGGACCTTCGGAAGGTCTACCCTCATCGCCATTTCCATTGCAGTGTGTTTGTGCTTGTCTAAATATTGTTTTTACAGGGCTTCTCTTGTGGAAGGTTGGGTTATTATTTTGATAGTGGAGCACTTGATTGGTCTTTCAATACACTTGTGTTTCTAGTATGCCATTGTAGTCTCTGCTGATAAAGATATCCTGGAAGGGTAATAAGCTGTTGTTTCCTTCTCCTCTTGTGAATTAGATTCCTTTGAATATATTGTTGATAGTTTTATGATTGTTTTCTGATCCTTTTTTATTATGGTGAAACTGTCATTTACATACCTGATCCATATTTTGAGTTGTATTTGTTGCAGAGCTATCAATTCCAGATGTTGCACTACAACCTCCCCTATGAGTCCAGGGGAGGTACCCATACGTGTGCCTTTAATTTGTTGATAAGTTGTCCATCAAATTGAAAGTATGGGGTTAGGCAGAGATTGATAAGATCTATGATCCTGGCTATTTCAATCTTCATGTGTTTGGTTAAGTCGGGTGTGCTGTGGAACAATATCATATTGGCTAATTCTGGGTCTATGGATGTGAAAAGAGTTGTGACATCAAATGAAACCATGATTTCATCATCTATTGTCATGTCTTTAATTCTTTGAAGGCACTGTAGCGGGGGGTTGTTGGAGTATTTGCTCCTCCTTGTGAAATGGACAAACTTTTTTGTTAATTCTTTTGCAATGTTGTAAGTTGGGGTCCCTGGTAATGATACAATTGGATGGAGAGGTATCTCAGGCTTATGCATTTTGGGGCATCTATAGATGTATGGGAATGGATCCACAGCTTCTTATCTACTCCTGTTTCTCTTTGATAATTTAGCCTTTCTTGGTGAGGTTGCTTCATCCAGCTGTCTAATTTCTGATTTGGGTTGATGTTCACTGGGATGTAAATGGCTTTGTCTTCTAGTAATTCTTTTGCTTTTTGTATATATTGTGATCAGTCCATGGTAATTGTGGTTTGGCTTTGTCTGCTGGTAGGATGATGATAGTCTTTTGTTAGATTTCTGAAGGCTTCTCTGTCCTCCACTGTGAGTTGCTTTTGTTCTCCACTTCTTCTGGTCTGTGGGATGATGGTTTGTTTGATGTTTTCTTGGATCTCTGTGGGAAGTCCTGTGGTTTTGAATGCTCCTTCCAAGGTTGCAGAGAATTCCAGTTGATTGGCATCATCTGTGTTATAGTTGAGGCCTTTCTATAGAATCCAGTTCTGCAGTGGATAGTGGATGGCTGGACAAGTTGATCACTCAGTTGGCCTCAGGCATCTCTCTGATTCTGGGATTTAGTTTGAGGAGTTTGGTTTGAAGTTTGGTTTTTCTTTTTCTGGCATGTCACTGGAAAGTAGTCATGGTGGTGGTAGTCAGCTTCTCTATCCACTCTGGAGTGATGGATAATTCAGGAGCCACAGAAAATAGATTCAATGGATTCAAGTCTTAGGTTGCTTTCTCTGTTGTAAATTGTACCCTTAATGTTAGCATTTCAAACATTGCTACTACACAATATGGTTTTTCATCATTCAGGCCCATAGTTCAGATTGACAAGATAATTTGTAAAAAAAACAGACCCTTAAAGCTATGAATTCATATATATGGATTATAATATTTTTAAATTGGAATTGGCCTGAGAAACATTTATAGAATTATCTTCTTCCCTAAAAGCAGTATGCTTCTGACTCAATTTTATCAAGTAAGTAAAATGTATTCTTTTTCTTACAGTATATAGATAGGATGATTTCAACACTATCAAATTAATTTTTTAAAGGGTGAAATCCTTTAACAGCAGCAAGGGCTCTGTCCACTTCATCAGGGCCAGCTGGATCAAACTTTTCTCAGATAATAGGGCAAGACCTTTTCCCAGGAATCTCACATGGATGATTTCCATGTATGGGGTACAACTGGGAATGAATCCGAATGACCTTGTCCATCAGGTACTGAAAAAACTCCTCTACCCAGCCCTGCAAAAGATTATCCGAGCCCCTGTAACCTAGGAGGGAATGGGTGACCCAAAACAGGATGTCTGGGTGGTTCTCTGAGGACACAATAAGAGTGGAGAAATACTGCTGCTTTGCAGCTCTTACTAACATGAGGTAGGCTTAATAACGGCTTTACATCATGTCCAGTTGGAGTCATCCCTTGTCTTCCTCCAGCAGTGCTCTAGTCATCTCTTGGCCCTTTTCAGAACTTGTAGCTCCTGTATGGGGACAGTTGGGAACAATGGGTCAAGAGAAAAGCTGCATGGATGGAATCCTGTTCAAAGCAGCAGCTACTCTTAAATTCCAGGCCACTGCCACAGCTTCAGCAGGACCATGCAGCACCTCTGGGATATCCCCCAGTTCCCTCTGGAACCATCAGTTGCTGCGGAAGGGTCCATCAGTTTCTGGGGGAGGACCAGCCAAATGGGTCCAGCCTCCCTGCAGAGGGAGGCAACATACAAGAGCCTCAGGGACACCAAGATGTGATCTGACTATAACAAGGGAGGTAATCTTATATCCCCCACCAGATCATGTTGCCATTGCTCTGATAAAAATATCAATTCTGGCATGTGATCACTGTCCCAAGTTGGGCCAGTTATAATCTGAGGTAGGCCCATGGCTGCATGGCGGCCATGAACTCCTGGGCTGTTTCCAAGGCCAAACCCAGAGATGGCAAATTGAAGTTCCCCAGAATCATAAGTCTGGTGAACTTCATCACCAGCCCCAACATGACCTCCAACATCTCGGGCAGCGAGATGTTATACAGCAGGGAGGCTGGTATACTAGTAACAATCCCATCTATCCTGTGAACCCAACTTCAGGAACAGGGCATCACAATCAGAGATTTGTGGAGCAAGGCCCCTAAAAGCCAATAAAGACTCTCTGATAACTATTGCCACCCCACCTCCCCTGCCTTGAGGTCTTGCCTGGTGCCAAACCTGAAACCTGACTGGACACATCTCTGAGAGGGGAATCCCCCCTCCTGGGTCAGCCAGTAATGCCTCCGGGGATATGCTGTCCAGGGGACCGGAACACACCACCAATATTAAGCATTAGGGGCATCTTCCCCTGTAACGGCCTGTCATCTAGCTCCGGTAGCATCCCCTGCCCATCACCACTGTGCTGATCCTGCCCTATGTCCCTCATGATAAACATTCCCTCTTCCCCCAACTCCCTTCCTTGAAGAGCTAAGAGCTCTCCCATCACCCTCCAATCATTCACATTCAAACTCTCAAATATTCCAGGGGATCAATGAAGGAGGGAACCCCCATGGTGCTATAGCAAAAGTTCTCAACACCAAGGACTCCCACCTCTCCAACCCCTCACAACAAGCACACTGTCCTCTCTCCCAACTGGTCTCTCTCACTGATCACTTAGGGGAGGATCACTTACCCAAACCCTTTCACCCAGCTCCCTCTCAAGCATGATGTCATGTTTTGCCACTTAGTGACAGCAATCCTGGTTCCAACTGACATCATACTCCAAGGGCTATGTGTAATTTGAACATGTTGGGTAAACAAATTTTATGGAAGTGGGTTTTCATCAGCTCAAGCAATTTCACAAGTTTAAAATTGCACCTGTACCAGGTGTACTATGAAGTTTCAAATTCAATTAAAATAATGTCTGTTGCATCTCATCCTAGCTAAGGAGCATTATTACTTCCAAATTATGAGCAGGGTTTTCAAAGCATGTCACTTATGTTTCAAGGGCAATGTCTAAAAACAGAATGTTACGAGGTAGTGAAGAAAGAGAAATATATATATTCTGTGTGTGTGTATATATATATCTATCTTCAATAAATAAGCTGTGAGCATCAGGAGTATATTAAACTAAAAAAGTTTAATAACACAAAACATATACACACCAAGCTTTCGTCGGAATCCTTCCGACATCGTCCTTCCTCTTCCTCTTTCATCCACCCGATCCTCCCCAGTCCAATAGCGCACCCCATCGCTGCAAACCAAGCCTTCCCACCGTTGTCAGTCAATCCAACTTTCCTCCTCCCCCCCACTTTTGCTGTTTTCCATCTCCGTATCGTCTCCGGGCCTCCAACCGCCACTCTGTTGCTCTCGTAGGTATGGGCGGTTCGTTTCTGGATGGTGAGCTGGTCCGATCCCTCTCCTGTCCCTCAGATACCTCCGGGTCACTGTTGCTCCTAGCCAGCCCCTCTCCTCGCCCTCCGCCTCTTCTTGCCTCCGCACCTCATCTTTTGCCTGGGCGCCCCAGGGATCATCAGCAAGGCAACCCAGAGCCCCCCTCGGGGATACTCTTCCCCTCCGACTCCCCAGGGGGTGTGGCAAGCTCTCCAAAGCACCAGTCACCGATCTTTTATCTGCCTGCGCCCTCCTCGTTTCCTCTGCAGGGGTATGCCGCTCGGCCTTCTGCCATCCGCGCCGGGACAGGGGGTCACCGGCGCTCCATGCCTTCAAGATTAGATGCGCCAGGCACAAATCAATGTGCCGGTTGATGGAATCACTATTCGAGAGCCAGGCCTCCTTAAGTAGCCGGCCCCCTTTTGTGTTATCGCTGGCCAGGACATGCACATTGTCAAAATCAAAGCAATGCCCAGACTCTGCCATATGCATCCACACCTGGGAGCGCTGCTCACCCCTTTTTACGGCCAGCCTGTGTTCATGGACCCTGGTCTTCTCTCTTAGAGGTCTCCCCCACGTAGTTGCCGGGACAATCTTTGCAGTCGATCTTATACACCACCGCCGACTTCTCTGTGCTGGGGAGTAGGTCCTTGGGCCGCATCACTTTGGAGCGCAACGTTTGGTTTGGTCTATGGGCCACTTTCACCTTATGAGGTGCCAGCAGCCTGGTCGTTGCCTCCGAGACATTGCTGATGTACGTGAGGGTAACACGGGTCGTTTGTGGTGACAACTCCTCTACCCCTGGCTGGTCTCGGGGTTTGGGGGGCACACTGTGGCGTTTGATAAATCCTGTGGGGTACCCATTGCGCCTGCATATGTGGAGTAGGTGGTGTCCTTCTTCTCTTTTGGCTTTTGCCGTGCTGCAGTGGGAATCAACTCGTCTAAACAGCATTCTTATACAGCTGGCTTTGTGGGCTACCGGATGGTTGCTGGGAAAATGTAATATCCTATCCGTGTGTGTTGGCTTGCGGTATACCTCTGTGCTCAGGGTTCTGTCTGGACGGCGGTGTACCAGCATGTCCAAGAATGCCAGTGCCCCCTGGTTCTCCTCCTCCTCCGTGAATTGAATGTCCAGGTATACCGAATTGAGTATGCCCACAAAGCCAGCTTTTTGATCCCTTTTGATGACCGCAAATGTGTCATCCACGTAGCGGGCCCAGAATTTGGGTTGGTACTGGGCCATCTCTACGTGTTCTAACTGTTGCAGTACGGCCTCTGCTATAATGCTTGAAATGGGAGACCCCATGGGCGTGCCTTTAATCTGCTCAAACGTGGTCCCTTGGAAGGTGAAATAAGTTTTCAGGCACACCTCAAGCAGTTTCATCAGGTCGTCGGTGCAGAGGGGGTCCTGGTCCTGCCCCGGCCCTTTTTGATTCAGCCAGTCCCTAAGTACCGCGATAGCCAGGTCTTGCGGGATAGAAGTGAAGAGCGAGACGACGTCGAATGACACCATCAGCTCGTCTCCCTCTATCCTTAGGGACTTGATCCTACGCAAGAACTCCTCTGCCGATTTCACCGTGGTGGGGCTATCATTGACCAAGTGGCTTAGCCTATTACTCAGCCATTTGGCCAGGCCCGAGGTGGGGGTGTCTCTAAAAGCGACGATGGGGCGGAGGGGGACTCCTGCCTTATGAATTTTAGGGAGTCCATAAACCTAGCAAGTGCCGAGTCGCCTGGTCGTACCCTCCTCAAAACACCATCGTCCACCCTCTTTCCACATTTGAGGTCACTGAGTATCTTATTAAGGCGGTTCTTGAGCATTTATTTATTTATTTATTTATTTTATTTAATTTATATGCCGCCCTTCTCCCAGCGGGACTCAGGGCGGCGCACAACATATTTAAAACAAAAGCATATATACAATCCCCCCTGTAAAACCGAATTAAACCAAATTTTAAAGTTGTGTCTTCCAAATTCCTTAAAAATGAACCCAGTATAAAATCCTCCCTAGGTCAGGTCCGCTTGCTGAAAGAGCCATGTCTT
>NW_015388799.1:118435-125424 GCF_001527695.2 Protobothrops mucrosquamatus
GGTGATGTTTAATCCCCTTAGGTCTTTCAAAACAAGGCCAAACGGAGACACAAAACAGGCCGCAAGATATGATCCACAGGTCCTCTAACCGGGTCCTCTAGGCCGGGGCGGGCCAAGTCCAAGTCCAGGCCCAAACCCAGGCCCTTCCCACTCCTCGCCCGGCTAAGGCCGCTGGAAAGGCCGCAGAGATCATCGGAGCATGACCATGGGGTCCCCACCCACGACCTTGTAAGATGTGGTGTCCTTAAGCAACTCCAGGGCTTTGTCGGTGTACTGTGCCCTGTCCATGACCACGGTGGCCCTCCCCTTGTCTGCAGGCAACACTATGATCGAGTGGTCTTTCCTGAGTTGGTCCATGGCTTCCATCTCCTTCTTTGACAATGACTGGTGACGTTTGTGACCCATTAACAGTCCTGTAACTTGCTGCCTGATGGTATTCCTCCCCTCTTCCCCCAACCCAGTCTGGAGCAGCGCCGGTTCCAACACTGCAACAAAATCCAACGTGTGCGCATCCATGAGATTGCACCCCGCATCCCGTTGTAGCAGGGTGAGCTGGGGGTGGGTGAGTGCTTTTGCTGACAAGTTACATACCAGTCTCTGGGGCGAACTGTCCCTGTCCAACTCACGCAATGTGTCCGTTCTATGTTGGAGGGTTCCCGTCGTGCGCTGGCTCGCCCTTCTGGTGGTTAACTGGATATACTGGTCCAGCGCTCGGAAATGCTGGTCCGTCATTACCCTGCGGCATTGTTCTCGGTACCCATTGGTCCATGTCTTTAAGCTGTCTATGCGCCTGTGGAGGTCGATGATAATTGCCCGCATGGTGCGGCGTTGGAACTGGCGGACCGCTTGCCGGCATTCCATGGAATCGATGGCGGGCTTCCTCCTCAGTGACTTCGGGGGCAGGTCCTCCTTGATGCAGTTATGCAAAAACGCTAGTCTGCAATAGTTGGTCGAAATGCGATGCACGAACTTCTCCCATTTCCTGGCAGTGAGCAATACTGCTCTACTATAGTTACTTCTAATGACATTAAAACTAAAAGTGTGACTCCTGGGTGTGATCATCTTCAATAAATAAGCTGTGAGCACCAGGAGTATATTAAACTAAAAAAGTTTAATAACACAAAACATATACATACCAAGCTTTCGTCGGAATCCTTCCGACATCGTCAGGGTTAAATGCCAGTCCATGGGAGAGTCCCTTTATAAGCCACCCATCGTCTGCGCCCGGCTCCTGGACCTTGTCACCGGACCCAGCCGATTGGGCTGCGCCTTAATTGCAGCTTTCACACCGGTGACTAATCTTTTCTTGCCTCCCCTGCCTACGTGTGTGGCATTGCTAACTGCCTCTGCCTGTGGCCTTGGGTCCGGCATGCTCTCTCCCCCCCTTTTTTGATTATACAAACTCTCCATATCCTCCAATTCCTCCCCCTTCCCATCCTCCTTTCTTCGCTGCGTTGACGGATCCGCTGCCCCCTGCTCCCTGTCCCCCTCCTGCTGTCCATCCTCCTCACTTACAGACCGGTTGATATCCTTCATTCTATGGGGTCCCTTTGCTACCCTCCTGACCCCTTCCTTAACTTCCATCCTCCTCTCTTCCACCTCCACTCGACTCTTGTTCCTCACGTTGTTACCCCGCACTTCCTCCATTCCTTCCCTCCCCCCATCTCTGTTGCCTGTAGTCCCCATGCCAGCCCTGCCATCCCCCCCATCCTCTACCATGACGTGCTCTCTATCCTCTTCCTCTCCTCTCCGCCCCTCCTTTATACACCAGTTGTTGTCCCTTACGCCATGGGGCCGCCTCCCCTCTCTCTTGTGCCCTCGCCTAACCTCCATCCTCCCCTCTTCCACATTCACACACCCCTCGCTCCTATGGCTACTGCCTTGTACCTCTTCCACTTCTTTCCTCCCCCCGTCTCCAGTGCTCGCAACCTCCGTGCCAGCCCAGGCGCTCATGTCACTCTCATCCCTCTTTCCACACGCTTCTCTTCTATTCCTGAGTCGATGGGATCGCCCCTTCAACCCCTTCATTTCTCTTTCATCCACCCGATCCTCCCCGTAGCCCCCAGACCAATTGCGCACCCCCATCGCTGCAAACCGATCCTTCCCACCGTTGTCCATTCCTTCCCCCCCATCTCTGTTGCCTATACTCTCCATGCCGGCCCTGCCATCCTCCCCATCCTCTACCACGACGTGCCCTCTGTCCTCTTCCTCTCCTCTCCGCCCCTCCTTTACACGCCAGTTGCTGCCCCTTACTCCATGGGGCCGCCTCTCCTCTCTCTGGTGCCCTCGCCTAACCTCCATCCTCCCCTCTTCCACATTCACACCCCCCTCGCTCCTATGGCTGCTGTCCCACCATTGTCAGTCAATCCAACTTTCCTCCTCCCCCCACTTTTGCTGTTTTCCGTCTCCGTATCGTCTCCGGGCCTCCAACCGCCACTCTGTTGTTCTCGTAGGTATGGGCGGTTCATTTCTAGATGGTGAGCTGGTCCGATCCCTCTCCCGTCCCTCAGATACCTCCGGGTCGCTGTTGCTCCTAGCCGGCCCCTCTCCTCGCCCTCCGCCTCTTCTTGCCTCCGCACCTCATCTTTCGCCTGGGCGCCCCAGGGATCGTCAGCAAGGCAACCCAGAGCCCCCCTCAGGGATACTCTTCCCCTCCGACTCCCCAAGGGGTGTGGCAAGCTCTCCAAAGCACCAGTCACCGATCTTTTATCTGCCTGCGCCCTCCTCGTTTCCTCTGCAGGGGTATGCCGCTCGGCCTTCTGCCATCCGCGCCGGGACAGGGGGTCACCGGCGCTCCACGCCTTCAAGGTTAGATGCGCCGGGCACAAATCAATGTGCCAGTTGATGGAATCACTATTCGAGAGCCAGGCCTCCTTAAGTAGCCGGCCCCCTTTTGTGTTATCGCTGGCCAGGTCACGCACGTTGTCAAAATCAAAGCGATGCCCAGACTCTGCCATATGCATCCACACCTGGGAGCGCTGCTCACCCCTTTTTCGGTTTGTTTGGGTGTTTCCTTTTAATTCGGTTTTTAATAAGATATCATTGTATTTGTATTGTGGTTTTTATGAGGCTGTTAGCCGCCCTGAGTCCCATGAGGAGAAGGGCGGGGTACAAATTAAAATAATAGAAACCTTTTGACCAATCTATTAGCTTTTACTTCACTGGATTTCACCCAGGTGGCTTCGGATAATGGGTATCCCTTCCATTGTACTAGATATTACTACATATATAATGTGGTAATAAAAGCAAATGAGTTCGAGCACCAGGATAACATTAAACCAAAAGACTGTTTAATACAAATGCTAAGCTTTTGTCGGCCAACACTGCTGACATCGTCAGAGCATAAAACAAGGTTTCTGGGAGTTCTCTTATATTATTGGTTGGCTCTGCCCCTGGCTTTTTGACCTAATCATCGGTCCACTCATCATCTCCAGTTGTTTTGTTCTTAAAGGGCTCGCATTTGCTAACGCGCTGTTGGTTTCTAGGGCTGCTTTTCCTGTTTCCCCTTTCCTCCCCCCAGTCATTTTCCTCATGCGTGTCCAGCTGTCAAGTTGTTCCGGGCACTCTTGCTTGCTCCCCCTCCCATCTCCGTCGCGAGATATATCTGTTCTTCCCCCGTGGGCCTGCCGGCAAAATACACATTCGGCGCCATTCTCTTGCTCCCCAGTCCTGCCACTCCTGCGTGTGTGCGAGCGTCCGAGAGTTTGTTTGTCAAGCGGATCTGGGCATCTGTTGGGGCCCCCTGTCAGGTGTGTTCCTGCATCCATTCTTCCACTCGCCAGTGTCGTCTCTCTCCTGGGGCATGTCCGGGTGCGTCGGGGGTCTCTCTCCAGTCACTCGCCCTAGTTGCTTTCCCCTTATCTCGCGGTTTGCCATCGCCATGCATCCATCGCCAAACCATCCGCTGGGGGTGTATCCGATGCCACTTTGCCATTCGCCAGTTTTCTTGCCCTTCTTGCATGCGTGTAGACTCCCAGGAGCTGAGGGATCATCGGTGGGGTGTATCGCCACCTCCATCTCGGTCGTGGGGGTCATTGAGTGGGTGTGGGTGTCTTCCGGGCCATCGTCCAACCGCCTGCGCTCGTCACTCCTTTCTCCTCTCGTTGTGGGGTGGGGTGGGGTGTCTATCTTTGGGGTGTCTATGGGATGCATTCTCCCCCCCCCTGTCCTGTCCATGGGGTGTGCTGCCAGCTCATTGCTTTGCCAGAAGATTGTTCTCTCTGTCACTCCATCCTTCTGATCCTGCAGAGGGTGGGGAAGTTGCCTTCGTTGTGGGTTGTGATGTTGTCTTTCCCATACCTTCAGCGCTTGATATGCCGGAAAGAGTTCTATACGGCGGTTGATGAAATTGCCGTCTGACAGCCAGGACTCCTTAAGCAGCGGCCTCCCTTAGCGGCGTATAGTCTGCACATTGGCAATGTGCCATGGTTGGCCATATGGGTCCACACTTGTGAATATTGTTCTTGCCTCTTGATCGCCAGTGCGTGCTCATGTAGCCTAGTTTTTAGCCTCTTGGTAGTCTCCCCAACGTAGTTGCAGGGACAGTCCTTGCACTTGATCTTGTACACTATCGAAGATCTTTCCTCATTGGGGAGTGGGTCCTTGGGGTGCATAATCCTGGCACGTAAGGTCTGGTCTGGCTTGTGGGCTACTTTCACATTAAAGGGGGCCAATAGTCTGGCTGTTGCCTCGGACATGCTGTTAATGTATGGGAGGGAAATTTGTGTAGGTTGTGTTGTCATCCTGCTGGCCTGTGAACCTACGCAGGGCCTACATGGTCTGCTGTGTCGCCTAATGAACTCAGTTGGGTAGCCATTATGCTTGTAAGTTCGGTAAAGGTGGTTTCTTTCTTCAGTTCTAGTCCTGCCTGTACTACAATGTGAATCCACACGTTTGAATAGTGTTCTGACACAGCTAATTTTGTGTGCCACGGGGTGGTTGCTTTTGTAATGGAGGGTTCTGTTGGTATGGGTTGGTTTACGATATACCCTTGTATGCAAGGTTCCATCAGGCTGGTAGGTAACCGATACATCCAAGAAGGCCAGGGAGTCTTGGTTCTCCTCCTCTACCGTAAAGTGGATGTCAGGGTATACCGAATTCAATGCATCCATAAAGCTGGCCCTGTCATGCCTCTTAATGATCACAAATGTGTCATCAACATATCGGATCCAGAGTTTAGGATGGTAATTCGCCATCACTACAGCCTCTAACTGCTGTAGGACCGCCTCCGCCACAACACTCGAGATGGCTGATCCCATTGGTGTTCCTTTGATCTGTTCGTATATAACCCCTTGGAAAGTGAAATATGTTTTTAGGCATAAAGTTATCAATTTCACTAGATCATTGGTGTGAAGGGAATCCTGTGCTGTCCTTGCCCCTCTTCGAGGCGATCCCTTAGTACCGTGATAATTAGGGACAACATATATAATGTATATATGGTGGTAGTCAGAATATTGTCCTCCAAAATTTGGCAGTTGTACACCTCAACTTTTCCAAGTTTACTATTTTTAATTGCAAATGTATGACATCTAATTGCACCATCAGCCTGGAAATAAGTTATTGCACCTGATGTTCTTCCTATTATGATGACAATGGCCAGATTCTGTTAATGGGCTGAAGAAATCCATGTATTAATTTATTACATTTCTAGGCTGCCCGTGTCACTGATACAGCAATTCTTGGTAGTATTTCAGTCTTTGATCAACTGTGAAAGCCAAGAGTATGGCAATGGCAATAATCAATGCTGATTAGAGAACAATATGTACACAAAAGGTTCAAGTCTGACTTACTTTTAATAGATGACAAATGATGAAACAGTGAATCTTGCTATTTGGGGGCAAAGAACATAATATTGTGCTTCATTAATGATTGGCATATTGAAAAAAGAAAACAATATGTCCTAAGTATGTGTCAGTATTTGCATGCTCTCTCAGTCAATGTTTGCTTGCAAGGTAATCTCTAAAATAGAGATCCTAGTAGCTTGCATAGAATAGTGTAAGCATGTAGCTTGAGTATTAGTTGCATGTATGCGCTGGTCAAAATGGGTCTCAACTGACCTATGCTGTCTTTACAGCTAGCAGGGAAAATTACTTATATAATGGGACATATTTAATGGAGAATATGGCAAATCAGGAAAAAAACATAAAAATAAATGAAATGCAACAATCATGGCTTAGTTAACAAGTACACTTTAAGAGAAGAAGAAATAGAGTCAATTATGAATGGGTGATAAATGTGGTTTGAACGGAAAGTGAATAACCAGCATGAAAAAAGTGTATTGTTGTGATCTGGTCTTATAATTGGAAGAAATGAAGACATGAGGAGGATGGATACACATACATACACACACACACAATTATGTGTGTGTGTGTGTGTGTGTGTGTGTGCACATGCACGCATACATACAGAAGAAGAGAGAGAAAATGAGTCAAGATGAAAATAAATGCTGAGAAAGTCATAACTAGCTGGAGCTAATGAGATCTTCAAAAAGAGAGGTGAGAAGTTTAAGGAATAAAAGGCAATGCATGAAATGGTTTATGGATATAGTTGATATAGTTGATAGCTTTCCTATCTTTCAAGGATAGGAAAGCATGAGACCATAAAGGATAATGTGGATGTAGAGCTAGATTTAACTATAATTTCTTTTCACTTTCTTATACCATGCTTTAATTCATTTGGCTTACTATTTGTTATTTCTCGTTTATGCTTTGCAAAGCATTGTTTACCCCAAAAGGGAATAGCTTGATGCCTATGTTTTCCTATTTATGTATACAACCAAGACGCCTGTGTTTTTATTGGTTTGAAGTTAAATGGGATGTAGATAATTTTGTAAGCAACTGTGCACTGCTTTAAAATACAAAAATTACCAATTCAAATAACCAGACTAGTAATGATTTTTTAAAATCCTTGCTCTCAAGCTGGAACAGATTGATTGAATATGAGATGATATCATTTATTAATGTTAGATTAGTATTCTATATAAATATGAC
>NW_015388799.1:126150-154121 GCF_001527695.2 Protobothrops mucrosquamatus
TTTATTGGTTTGAAGTTAAATGGGATGTAGATAATTTTGTAAGCAACTGTGCACTGCTTTAAAATACAAAAATTACCAATTCAAATAACCAGACTAGTAATGATTTTTTAAAATCCTTGCTCTCAAGCTGGAACAGATTGATTGAATATGAGATGATATCATTTATTAATGTTAGATTAGTATTCTATATAAATATGACGAATAAATTCACAATATCATAACATCTGCGAATGTAATAAGTTCAGTGCTAGTCATATAATTGGTAGAATAAAAGGTGTTTGTGCAACATATGCCATTTTGTTAAATTTTATGACAATTAATGAATTTTAGTTTATTTGTCTGGTAAGTAAAGTTATTAAATAGATGTTATAGGAAACTAAAACAACAAAAATAAAGATTTATTTAGCATTACTAAATATAGGTCAGCATCTATATAATCCTACAATTTGTTTTTTCAATAGGATATTTTCTACTATATTGTGTAAGTTTAGTGATATTACACTTCACATTCAAAAGAATAAAGAAAAATAAAAGGCAATATGTGAAAAGAAAACATATAATGGCAAGTGCTGGTATAATGAAGTAAAAGTAAGAAGAGAGACTGCTCCACATTCTTTTGAGATTAAGGGTGATACTTGAGTTTTGTATTAAAAAATCAAAAGCAATTGTAATCCATACATATACAGTAACGTTATCATTAGGTATAGGACCATGTTAATAAAATAAGATACTAATTTAAGATTTACACCAGAGTACCATCAAAGTGGTCACATAACTCAATAACTGAGTAATAATATGCTTAGTCAAGTCCTTTGTTTTGTGCTCAGAAAAAGGTAAAATGAAAGGATATAAAAATTATTGTTGGTTTAAGAATTAGGAATGTTGAGTTAGTTATCAATTGCCTATAGGCTGTGACTAAATCCTAAAGGTCTATACATTATTATTATTATGGATCATCGCACAGTCAGCCAGATGTTCAGACTGGATTTGGCATTTTGTCTACCTATCGAGTCCTTACCAAGGACCTGGGATAGGCAGATGTGGTATTACAGATATCGTCGCAGGATGGAAGCAGTTCCTAGTAAGGCCGCCTTTTGCAATTGACTAATGGCGAATTTGTCAGTGCCAATGGTGTTCAAGTGGTGCTCAAGTTGTTTTGGGATTGCACCCAAGGCGCCTATTACTATTGGTACTACCCTTGCTTGCTTTTGCCACAGTCTTTCTGTTTTCATTTGTAGGTCTTTGTATTTTGTTATATTCTCCAGTTCTTTCTCATCTATTCTGCTGTCTCCAGGCACTGCCATGTCCACTATCCAGACTTTTTTGTCTTTCTTATCAACAATTGTTAAGTCCGGGGTGTTATGTTGCAGATGCTTGTCTGTTTGAATTCTGAAGTCCCAGAGCAGTTTAACTTTATCATTTTCTATGACTTTCTCTATTTTATGATCCCACCAGTTCTTGCTTACAGGCAAATGATATTTCTTGCATATCTTCCAATGCACCATTGTTGCTACTTTGTCATGCTGCTGCTTGTAGTCAGTCTGTGCGATCTTCTTGCAGTAGCTTACCAGATGGTCCACTGTTTCTTCAGCTTCTTTGCATAGGTGGCACTTACTGTCTGTTGCTGTCTTCTCAATTTTGACTTTGTATGCATTTGTCCTTAAGGCTTGGTCTTGTGCAGCCAGAATTAGTCCCTCGGTCTCTTTCTTCAATTTTTCTGCTCTTAGCCATTGCCAGGTCTTGTTTTTATCTGCTTTCCCAGCTATTTTTTTTTAATGTACTGGCCATGCAGTGCTTTGTCTTCCCATGCCTCTATTCTGTTTTTCATTTGGTCTTTCTTGTAGGCCAGTTTGGTCTCTCCAGTAGTCAGTAAGCCTTCCTGATATACTAATTTTAGCGCATCTTCATCACTGTCCTTCAGTTATTTTTCCAAAGCTATTTTTCCTTCTTCAACCATCTGATGTACTTGCAGCATTCCACGCCCACCTATTTGCCTTGGTAGATAAAGTCTGTCAATGTCACTACGTGGATGAAGGGCATGATTCATTGTCATTATTTTTCTGGTCTTCCTATCCATTGCTTTTAGTTCTGCTTGAGTCCAGTCCACTATTCCAGCTGTGTATCTAATGACTGGAATTGCCCAGGTGTTGATTGCCTTGATGGTATTTCCTCCATTGAGTTTGGATTTTAAGATCTTCACTCTCTTGATGTATTCACCTCTAATCTTTTTCTTGACTTCAGTGTGCTTGATGTTGTCAGCTTGAAGGATACCCAAGTATTTGTAGTAATCGTCCTCATCCAGACTCTTAATTAATTAATTAATTAATTTATTATTATTATTGCTGTTGTTATTGTTATTATTAATCATCGCACAGTCAGCCAGATGTTCAGCCTGGATTTGGCATTTTTGTCTACCTATCGAGTTCTTACCAAGGACCTGGGATAGGTAGATGTGGATGTTTGAATTGAAGGTATTACAGATATTGTTGCAGAATAGAAACTGTTCCTAGTAAGGCTACCTTTTGCTCCAGTTGTTTTGGGATTGCACTCAAGGCATCTATTACTATTGGTACTACCCTTGCTTGCCTTTGCCACAGTCGTTCTATTTCTATTTATAGGTTATTGTTGTTGTTATGATATATTGCACAGTCAGCCAGATGTCAGACTGGTTTTGGCATTTTTATCCACCTATCCAGTCCTTCCCAAGGACCTGTGATAGTCAGGTGTGGATGTTTGTTGGTGTTAGAGGTATCATTGCAAGCTATTCCAAGTAAATCCGCCTTTTGCAATTGACTGATGGTGAATGTGTTGATGCCAAATGATATTCAATTGGTCTGCCAGTTGTTTTGGGATTACATCCAAGGGGCCTATTACTTATTATTACTTATTAAATCTATTTGCCACCCATCTCACCACAAGGCAATTTATTAATTACTTATTAATAAGTAATATCAACATTTAAATTATATTGTTGATCTCAAGGAAGGTATGAAGTATTTTTCTCCCTTGGTTTAACTCTGTACAGTTTCCTACATTTTCTTATCGCAACTATTCCCCCCCCCCCCAATCTTTAAGCTACTTACATAATCAAAAGGGAGGGAGGAATCCTAACTCTTTCCTAAAACAGCATAAAGCAACAACCACATTTGGTAGATCACAGAATGCTTTAACGAAAGCATAAAAGAAAATATTCTTTTATCAGGAGCCTGGATTTTTAGTGAAGTTCTCTACGAAAAATGGGTGTCATTTGATTTGTAGCCTACTCTGGGGTAGATCCAAGAAGGGAAATGAGAGTACCATTCCATGTTTGAGGACAAAGGCTTTTAATGACAAGAGATTGCAGTGGATAAGAAGAGCAGCAGGATTTAGAGAGGGTGTAAACCTGGCTCCAGAGGCATTTGTGTGGGGCAGTGTTCCCAAAAATGAAGATGGTGACCATGATGGCTTGAAGTCCTGCCCATTTTTAATGTATTGCGATACTCATAAAAAAGGGGTGAGACTTCCATTGTTTGGCTGCCATTTTGACTCTTTGGAAACCTGCCCTTCCTAGTGGATGTCCCTGGGCTAATTCTATTTAAATGACAACTGAAGATGTGTTAGTTCATTCAAACATTTGCTGGACAATAATTCCTACAGAAGCAGACTGCCTTTTCAAATAAAGTTTGCTTTATCTGTAGAAAATGTAGTGTTTTAAAAGTCTTATTTTACCTCAGATTGTTTTATGACCGATCGTTGAGGTATCGCCTTTTCCAGATCATATCTACCCCATCTCATATCTACCCCATCTCATCAGGTCCAGCAGGAAGGGTATGTTGCAAGTTCCATTGGCTAAAGAGCTTCATCTGATGGGATACAGATAATGTGCTATGAGTCTCACCTTCTGGAACATCATCCTTCTCCAGCACTGGAGATGGATAATCCACCAATGGGTTTAGACTGTGTTCCTGCCCAATCAGATCAAGTCAACCAAAGTTGCCACACCCGTCCTGGACCATAGAGATCCCAGTCTTGACTTGATCTTGCCCAGGACAGTCGTGTAACTTTGGCTCTTAGGCAGGTACAGTCTCTATTGGTGGATTTTCCATTCCAAATTGCTGAACAGTGCTGTATTCAGCACAGAATTTGATCTCCTAGCTGTAAGTATCCCTCCTTTTCCCCATTCAAAAGCATCCTGTTTTTCTCTGGGTTCCTAATTTGGGGGGGGGGAATAAAAGAACCGGATATTTTCTAAAGAAGGGGCTCCTTCCTTAAATCCCTCTTCCCCCCCTCTTCCCAGCCTTAGCTTACTGGATTCAGCCTGTGGACTAACGGCTGTTAGTCCCCAGCTGATATTTAATTGGCCTCATTCTGACCGGGGCTTGCAGCTGCAGCTCCGATGGCTGAATACCCGCGCCGGCAGAGGAGGCTGGTCACGACGGGGCCAGGATTCCCCTCAGAAATCCGCACGAGGTGATCCTCCACGTATCTGATTCTTGGTGCTGCGGCTGCAGCTCTGGGGACCTAATTCTCCCGGTGCCTGATTCCCCAGGTCATCTTCTCTTTGGCTTCGGGGTTTTTTTTGTGATCTTCTCTGGAGGCGCGCGCGTGCCAAAAGCCCAGAGCTGATCAGCTGCTAGGCGGCAGATTGGAGGGGTGGAAGGCTCCGTTCTTCGTATTTTTGGCAAAAACTGCAAGTTTCAGGCCCGGACCTCCCCTCAACCAAGGGGTCGTTTGTTCTGCGCTGACCTTTTCTTCAGAAACCGCGGAGGGGCTAGGCATCTCCCCCCCACATGCGGTCGCCATTTTGGGCCACGTGGTCGCGATCCTTGGCTCATTTCAATTCCACAGAGGAAATACCGGAGGAAGGGGATCCTTCCTTCTCCCTTGCTGATTACTCTTCCCTATTACTGGCAGGAATAAGCTTACTGGCAAAGGGATTAACCTTGGGGGGTGATCTGAGCCAGGTGGTATGGGGATACGGCATTCAAGGACCCACCGGCATCAGGAGGCCGCCATTTTGGAGGCGGCCTACCTCTTGGGAACTAGATAGGCCTCTTTAACTTGAGACCTAATATCTCAAGGAGATATTAGGGGATATGGTCAATAGGGGAACCCTTATCTTCCCCTGCACAGTGTGGGATGGGCGGAGCTCACCCCATTTCCCAACCCGCTGTTACACGGGCTCAACACGGGACACCCAAGGCTACCTTCACACCTACTGCAGCCGGGCTCCGGCCGAGTGAGACAGTCCCCTTTCCCATGGAAGACCGTTTGGCCTTGCTGATTGCTCAAGCGGTAGACCACGCTCTTAAGGCAAGAGCACAAGCTCCTAGGCTAGCAGCAGTCACACACGTGCCTATTCATCAACCGGTTTCTGAAACCTACTACGCCCCTTCTTCCCCATCCGGGTCCACTTGCTCGGAAAACTCATTCCTGTGCGAACTTGACACTGAGCAGGGGATTCCGATGTCTGAGGAGGAGGAGCCTCCCCCCGAAGCTCCTTCCTTCAGCGGCCTCTTCAACCCTTCCTTCTTTGTTCCCTTGCTCCGCAAGGCCATTTCCACAGCCCATCTCAGGCCCAATCCTTCCTCAGCAACAAACACCGTTCCCCCTGAATCAGAGGTGGACCCAAACTTCACCGAACCAGTGGCAGCTCAACACCGCATTCCTTGCCCTCCCATGTTTCTAAATGCGATCCGAAAGCAGTGGACATCTCCGGCCTCCCTCCCCCTCCCAGGTAATACTGACAAAAAGCTATATAATGTGGCTAAGGATTTGGAGGAGGCCCTGAAGGTGCCCGCAGTGGATGAGCCCCTAGGGCCCCTAGTCTCACCCACTGTCATTCCCGGCGACGTCTCTGAGGCTCTCAAAGCTGAGGACCGTAAATGCGAACTCACCTACCGCAGGACGCATCAAGCAGCGGCATGGGCTATTAGAGCGGCCACCTCCGCATCTTTCTTTAACAGATCAGCTTTACGCTGGCTAAGATAGCTCCAAGCCCATATCCTAGCGGAGGATATCCGCACCCACCAGGATCTTAGCAAGATGGTGGCAGCCACCGAGTATGCGTCAGATGCCACTCTCCAGGCCGCAGGTTTTCCTCCAGGGCTATGGCTTCCAGCGTCACTGGTCGCCGCATGCTTTGGTTGAAGCAATGGCACGCCGACCCAAAGTCTAAGTGGTGTCTATCAGCAGCACCCTATCAGGGAGGCAAGCTGTTTGGGGATGCCTTGAATCCCTATCTAACCAATCCCTTCCTGGCCAGGCAGGACAGGCAGGATAGGCAGTCGGACAGACAGGCGGTCAGACCTAGACAGCAATCTCAGGGCAAGCGGCCCTTTTGCGGGAACGGTTGACCATTCCGCCGCTCCAGGTAACCCTCCATCGGTCCCTCCCATAGGGGGCAGACTCTCTTTCTTTGCCCACCAATGGGAGACTATCACCACAGACGTGTGGGTACTAAACACTGTACATCACGGTCTGTCCCTGGAATTCATCTCCAATCCCCCAAATTGATTTCTCTCTTGTCCCTACCCACGGAATCGAACAAGGAAAAGATTAATGAACGAGGCCGTTCAACATCTAATAAACATACAGGCCATAGAACCGGTGCCAGCGGACCAGAAAGGTGGGGGGGTTTATTCCATCCTCTTTGTCGTCCCCAAGGCGTCAGGGGGATGGAGAGCCATTTTAGATCTCAAGGGCTTAAATCATCATCTTGCATACCGCAAATTCAAGATGCAAACGCTCTGCTCCATCTTGGGAAGCGTAAGAAAAAGGGACTTCCTGACGTCTGTTGACCTCACGGAAGCCTACCTCCATATCCCCATCTCTCTTGCCCACCGCCGGTTTCTAAGGTTTGCACACAAGGGGCGCCATTTTCAATACAGGGCACTTCCATTTGGACTATCATCGGCTCCCAGGGTTTTTACCAAAATCCTGGCGGTCCTAGCCACTCACCTAAGAATGATGCCAGTCAGAGTCCAATGCTACCTGGACGACATATTAATCCAGTCATCGTCCACCCAGTCCGCCCTGGCGGACCTCGAACTGGTGGTGAAGCTGCTCCAGGATCACGGGTTCTCAGTAAACTTCCCCAAGAGCCATATGGTTCCCACAACAAGGCTGTTACACCTAGGGGCCATCATAGACACGGTGAAATGCCGGGTCTACTTATCACAGGAACGTCAGGACAGCATAAGGGAGTTAGTCCTCCAATTACGCGGGAGTCGAACGGTAACGTTGGCCAGTCTCTCCCAGTTGTTAGGGAAGATGATCTCGGCCATAGCTATCATCCCTTGGTCCAAGCTCCACTCCAGGGAACTTCAGTGGTTTCTCTCCCCTTCTAGAGACAGAACCTCAGCGCCTCCCAGCAAAGGGTGAGACTCCCACTACAAGTATCGCGCTCCCTCATGTGGTGGCTCTCACCCTCCATGCTCAAGGGGTCCGCCTTCAAGGAGCCCGATCGGCTCGTACTAACGACTGATGCCAGCCTGTTCGGCTGGGGAGTGCACCTGTGCTCACAGTGGGCACAGGGCCATTGATCTCACTCAGACCTTCAGAATAACATCAATTGGCTGGAGCTCCGGGTCATACATCTGGCCCTTCGCCACTTTCACTGCCAGATGACAAGGCATCACGTATTGATCCTCACAGACAACGTGGCTGCCAAGGCTCATATAAACCGGCAAGGGGGCACCAGATCTCGGACCCTATTGACCGAAGCTCTTCTACTGGGATCCTGGGCAGAATCCAATCTGGCCTCCATCAAAGCCAATCACATCTCGGGGGAGGCGAACACTCAGGCCGACCTCCTGAGCAGGGCAACGGTAGATCACTTGGAGTGGCGATTCCACCCAAGGATCTTCAGAGAAATCCATCACCGGTTCGGCTTACCATTGCTGGACCTCTTTGCATCCCCGATCAATGCCCAGCTGTCTCGATTCTTTTCCAGGTTTCCATCTCCAGGGGCAGAACAAACGGATGCTCTTCGGAGCCCATGGTCAGAGGGCCTACTTTACGCATTCCCTCCTCTACCTCTCCTCCTGGCGGTCATTCGCAAGCTCCTTTGGGAACGGGCAGAGATCCTCTTAGTGGCCCCTTACTGGCCACGGAGACCTTGGTTCGCCGATCTGGTGAGTCTCTCCCTTGCAGATCCATGGAGGATTCCTCCAGACCGAGTTTTGCTCACCCAGGGGACCATTCTCCATCCAGACCCCCAATGGCTCCAGTTAGCCGTCTGGCACTTGGGTGCTCAATCTTGTCACGGGAGCTTTGCTCTCCAGGGGTCATTATGGTAATCCAGGCTTCCCGTCGCCCTTCTACAAACCGCATTTATGAGGCCATGTGGAAGAACTTTCTCTCGTCGTGCTCGGTTCGACACTTGTCACTCTCAGACCTTATGATTCCCCATATTCTGAACTATCTGTTAGAGGGCTTGGAGAGGGGATTGGCTCCAAACACATTGTGCAGGCAGATCGCTGTTCTTTCCACAGTACTCACCTGTGACTTGGGACAGCATCCCCTACTCCGCTCATTCCTCAAGGGGGCCGCTAACACCAGGCCCCCTGTAGTACACAGGTACCCTTCTTGGGAGCTTCCACATGTTCTTTGGGCCCTGACCAAGTCTCCCTTTGAGCCTCTAAAAATGTGCGATGTTCGTTATCTGTCCCACAAGGTGGCATTCTTGGTGGCAATCACGTCGGCACGACGCATTTCTGAATTGGCAGCGCTTTCTACTCGGGATGACCTGTGCATTTTTCACCAGGATCGAGTGGTCCTCCGCCTCGATCCTACCTTTCTTCCAAAGGTCAACTCCTTTTTCCACAGGGCCCAGGAAATCGTGCTCCCGGATTTCTGCCCTAACCCATCGCATGATCGGGAACGGCAAAGGCATCTATTGGACGTCCGCAGGGTGTTCCGGTACTATATCTCCCGAACAGTGGAGTTTCGCAACTCAGAGGCCCTCTTTGTCTCCTTCCGTCCTTCTTCCAGGGGTCGGAAGGTCTCCTCCACAATTGGCAGGTGGATTAGGGCATGTATTGCGGGGGCATATCAAGCTGCCTCATTACCTGTTCCACGACGGATTACGGCCCACTCGACTTGGAGTGCCGCTACTTCCGCAGCCTGGGCCACTCAGGCATCCATTGAGGATGTCTGTAGGGCGGCCACATGGTCTTCACCATCTCCTTTTATACGGCACTATAAGATTGATAGGTTTGCCTCGGCGGAGGCCTCCTTTGGTAGGAGGGTTCTCCAACAGGTCATACCTCAAAGTGCCACGCCAGACCAGTCTGCTCCCCTCCCTCAGGGACAGTAGGCTTTGGTATGTCCCATTGGTGGATTATCCATCTCCAGTGCTGGAGAAGGGATGTTGTCTTACCTGAACGCCTTTTCTCAGCACGGAGATGGATAATCCACTCCCGCCCTTGCAGGTTACTCAGGCCTAGGGATAGATTGATGAGCCAACACATCTTGTGGTCAGTTAATGGCTACGCTCGCGTCAAGACTGGGATCTCTATGATCCAGGACAGGCGTGGCAACTTTGGCTGACTTGATCTGATTGGGCAGGAACACAGTCTAAACCCATTGGTGGATTATCCATCTCTGTGCTGAGAAAAGGCGTTCAGGTAAGACAACGCCCCTTCTCCAAGGTGAGGTTAGTCCCATCACTGTTAGTCTTTCAGACAAGGTTCTGGTTGAAGATCCTTTGGGGAGCTTGCAAGATGGCTATATTGAGTTTAGGTGGGTGTTCTCCCACAATCTTATTTTTATTATCTTATTTATTTTTATTTTAAAAGTATTATAATAGTTGTGATATTGTTTTAACTATTAGTTGAACACCACCCACAGTCATATTTAGTGAGGTGGATGGCTATATAAATATGCTAAATAAATACATTTAGTGAAGATGGTATTGTTCTCTTTCCTTTTTTGTACACTACTCTGGACTTCTCTAGGAGGAACATTGATTGAAAAGCAAATAAACTAATAATTCATATTTTTATGATATTGTATCCAAAGTACTTATTTTGTGTGAAAACGTACAATGGAAACCCAAATGTGGCTGACCAAGAACGTATGGTTACAGAAAATGGCAGTAGAAGGGAGGAGAAGCAGAGAATCACTTTTTTGTGCACCTGACCTACCAAGAATCTTACCTGGCTTTATGGAAAGGATATTCCTATAGCCTTTCTCTTTCAGAACAGAACAGAATAACAGAGTTGCAAGGGATTTTGGAGGTCTTCTAACCCAACCTCCTGCTCAGGCAGGAAACTCTATCATTTCAGACAAATGGTTGTTCTTTCTCCTTCCTTCTCCCTCCTTCCCTCCTTCCCTATTTCCAGGAGGTCTGTTGAGGTACATGCAAATTACTCTTACTGAAATCAGACTGATGGATTGCAAAGGGCTTTTGAAATGTGGTGCAAAGACTAATGAATGTTGGCTATCCTGAATGTTGCGTTTCCTCCTTTCCCCTGGCCAACATAATAAATGTACCTTCATTCAGAAAGATCACTCTTTTTTTAGGAAACATGATCTCAGTAAAGGCATGAGGAAGAATAATAATGTAGGAAAGTCTAAATAGCACTTAAAGCTTCCTGCTGAAGAAAAATTGTTCTCCTAATATTTAAATATTTAAAAATCCTCCCCAGCTTTCCATAGATAGGAAAGGAATATGTTTCTTCAGCAGCCTGAAAAACTGGACTCCCATTTTGCAGAGTTCAACCTGTTTATTTACAGGATGTTCTCAATTAATGACCACAATTTGGACCAGAATTTTTGTTGTTAAGCAAGGCAGCTATTAAATAAGTTGCATCCAACTTTACAACCTTTTCTTTACCATGATTATTAAGCAAATCACAAAGGTTGAATGGATCAGGCAATTGTTAAGCGAATCTGGCTTCTCCATTGACTCTGCTTGTCAGAATCCAGTTGGGAAGGTTGCAAATGGTGACCCTGGGATGCTACAACTGTTGTAAGTGCATGCTAGCTACCAAGTGCTTGGGTTTTGATCATGTGACTTTGGGGCTACTGTGACAGTTGACAGTGTGAGGGCCAATTGTAAGTCACTTTTTCAGTGCTGTTGTAACTTCAGTTGCAAAATGAATGGTTGGAAGTCAAGGACTATGATACTTCTTAGTATCAGTTCTAATGGATCTTTCTGCAAAACAATAAACATGAAAAATTACAGATTTCTTATGAATGTGTACAGTATTTTTCTGTCACATGCTGGAAGATTTAATTTCCCCTCCTTGTAAAAGGTGTATTCATCCAGCAAGGAAATAGTGCTACTGTTGCCAAATGCAGAAGAGATTTAAAAATGATCTGTAGCATCCCCACCATAACTCTTCTTCACCTGGCCTATCAGATTAATTAATCTTTGCCTACCATCTGGCTCAAAAGATTTAGCCTTCAGCACTACACAAGACAAATAGTTTTATAAAATAAAAACAAGTCCTGCCTAACTAAAATTAGCACTCAGATTCTCAGCTTTTGCACTGACACATTTTCTGCTGTATGGCAACTGAAACAGGGAGTTGCATATATTAGTTAACTTCTCATTTTCATGCGTACTTGCATTCTTGATTTTAGTTTTCAAAAGGTTCATTCTTCCCTATATTGCTCGTAATGTGAAGCAAGCAGCAGCCCAAAGGGAAACAATATTAACTTATCTAGTGAAATAGGTAGAGTGCTGTTGCTCTTGCTAATGAACAAACAGAGGTAGATACACAGCAACAGATACTATAGATTGCAGTCTTACATTCAAAATTCTACTCAACACAGTAAGGCTCAGTACCAGTGCAATCCTAAACAGAAATAGTCCTTGCTTGTTGACCATAATTGGGACTGGCAACATATTCTGCATTTACAGCCTTCTTCTGTGAGTCTTTGTTTGGGAATGTTATGGAATGCTTCTCCCAAAGAACTCAGCCTGGGTGACCTCTGATGTTGTTTTGCTGTTGAGAAAGAGAAAGGAGGTACCCAGAAGGGGTGTAGGGATGACTTCTGAGGTCCCAGAAAGTTTTGGGAGAACAAATGTCATCCCTATCAAATGGGAAAGAAGGACTTGGAATGATGCAGATCTATAGCACACATGGTCGTTAAACAGATTATTAAGCAGTGTGCTTGTGAGCATTTTGTAAGGATCCAGTGGAGTTTATCACAAACAATGTCATATTATTTTGTCACTTTCTTACATAGAGTTATTAACTTGGTAGATCAGGGGAATGACATAGAGCCAGGGGTGTCAAACTGCTGGCCCATGGGCCGGACGCATCACGACAAAACCGCGCCCACCCCATTGCCGGCAATGGGGAAAAAGCTCCGATACATCGCACAATGTCATGTGACATTGTGAGTTTGACAATCTGACATAGACGGTTCATGTGGACACCAACTAAGCCTCCTCAGAATGCCTCATGGTATTCCATTGTTAAATGAACTCACGGTTGGCTGCATGACCCACTCAAAAATGGCTTATTAATAGCTCCAATTCAGCTTGGAGGAAGCACAGAGTGAAGTGCCACATGGCTCAGTGCTAGGCATTGTGCTGTTCAGTATTTTTATCAATGTGGCAGGTGAGGGGGATTCTTATCAACTTTGCAGATGACACAAGCTGGGAGGTATGGCTAATAATATAAATAAAAGACAGAAGATAAAACTGGTTTAGACAGGCTTGAATAGTGAGCTGAAATGACTAGAGTAGAATTTAATAAGCAGAAATGATAAGGAAAAAAAGTACATCAATTATAAAACTAAAGAAAAAGAACCCAGCCATCTAAAATACTAATCTCTGTGTGACAACTAAACTATGGGCCCTTTGGCCCATAATCTGCATAGAAGAATATACATATAGACCAAGCATTTATAAGTCTATTTTTATATTTTGCTATTTTCTTAAGCGTTTAGGTCATTTTTTTTCTAATTTTCTAATTTCAAACTCTCAAATTCTTCCATGATACCTTTAGGGCTGAAGATAACAACACAAACTTCGATTCAGTAAAAACTCATTATTTTCAGGACATAAAGAAAGAAATAAAGGGCTTCATAAACATGACTGCGTGATCTCTTTCCCAAAGATTTTAATCACTGGGTATGTAAAGCACACATGGAGGCATGTGCCCATTCTCACACACAGCTTTTTCAAGACAACATTTGATACAGTCAAATAGGAATAAAATACTACCAGTGATTTAAGCAAAGATTTAGTAACTGAAAGTGAGGTGGTTTTGAAAGGTTGTTTATATCTGAGACCATTCCATTGTGAATTTGCTATTTTAAAAAATCAGTTTTTTGATAACGCTTTTAGAGTTACACATTTTTTAAAAGTAGATGTTAGTCAGTTACAAATGGTAAAAATTAATCCCTTAGATACAAGTTTGAAGCAATACAAGGTTCTTGTGAATTAATTTATGTGACTTCACTTTTAATAATAAGAATGGGGAAGGGGAGAATACGTGGACTGAAAAAGTCAAAACTCATTTTAAAAAAGACCAAATGACCAAACCTTCAGCTCTTCCAAAAAACCCTATATCAAATGCAAAATCTTACAAATATAATTGTTCTCTTTACAACAATCACAGTGTTTATATTTAATTGCAGCAGAAAAATTGAGATACCCTTTTTAAAGAAAGATGAGGAGGAATAGATGATATCTAAAGTTTACCAGCAATGCTCAAATCCTGCAGGTACAGAGTTGTAAAAGGGCAGAGGGAATTTCCAGATTCAGCTGGAAGAAAAGGCTTTCCATCTACATCTAAGAAATATAGCAGACTTCTGTACTAACATGTAAATAATTACAAAGTTGACAAAGATATAGAACTAGATTAAAAATTAATAAACACCTTCTTTGGATTTTGTAATGTTTAATCCAAGTAGAAATATTTACCTTCTTGGATATTTTTTTTTCAGGAAAGATTGTCAAGACATAAATGTTTTGCTGGATAATATATATGGAACAGACTGAAAAATAAACATAAAGCAGGATCAAATCATAATTTTCATTGAAACAATCTTCCTGAATAGAGACAAATTTCATTCTGTCATGAGGGATATCAGCAGATTTTCATTCACTCTGAGAGTTTAATTTTAACAAACTGAAAATAAATTCTCATATTTATTGAGGTCTGAAATATCTGATCTGGTGACTGTAGATAGAAGGAACAAAGTATCTGAGAAAGTCATGATGATGGAAGGAAATTGTGTCCACAGTAGTTTTATGCTGAAGATGGAAATTTCCAGCTTGTTTTTGCTAATAATACTTTTATTTCTAAATTCCTAATATGAATGTTCAAGATTCACTAAGGACATCTGGATATCTTTTATTTCCAGTGCTTGGAGTCCAGCCCACTTGTATAATAGCTTTGTATAGACTTTATTGCCACCCTTGTGATTATGAATATGGCAATCATAATCAACGTCTTTCAATATACTGTATAAAGTTACTTTTTTTCCACTAAGAAATTTCAAACCAGCAATACGCTATCAATGACTTGTATCTTTACCATAAGGCACTATTTAAGTGCCATTCTGAAATTTAGCTTTATGATTTTCCTCATAATAAAGGAGAGGATACAACACATGTAAAAAAGGGGAGGGGCTTTCAATTGCATGGTTGAGCTGACATCTTGACTTCTCACCTTTTTTGACCCTTGTCAAGATCTGCCCTGATCCTCCCATTTCTTGTCTCACTAATATGACCAGTGCAGGAAACTTCTAGCAGCTTTTATAACCAATTACCTCTTAAATGCAAACCATATGGATCCTTATGGAACAGAAGCTAGATTTTTTTGGGGGGGGGGGTTTACTGGATATCTACAGGTGGTCCTCAACTTACGATCGCAATTGGGACCAGAATTTCTGTTGTTAAGCAAGACAGTTGTTAAGTAAATCACACCCAATTTTACCACCTTCTTTTTACAGTTAAGCAAAACTGCAGTTGTTAAGCGAATCTGGCTCCCCCATTGACTTTGCTTCTTAGAAGCCCTTTGGGAAGGTCACAGATGGGGATCCAGTGACCCGAGAACACTCAATAGTTAATCACATGAATATGGGGAAGCTGTGATGGTCATATGTATGAAGACTGGATGTAAGTCACTTTTTCAGTGCTGTTGTAACTTTGAACAGCTACTAAATGAATGGTTGTAAGTTGAGGACAACATATGCATTCTATTGCCATACAGATACAGAATCCCTATATTGGGTAGCTTTAGACAGCAGGAATTTAGATAAGATAGACAAGTTTGTCTTCTAGTAAGTGGATCAAGGCTCTGTTTAATGATATTTCTATCACCCTTTTCCATTGTATCTTTAAATCTTGATTTTGAAATATGTAATTTAGAATGAATTCTAACATTCCAACATTTCTGATCATGTCCAGATAAGATTTCAAACTTATTCCAAGAGAGATTATAGACTCTTGTAGCACATTCTAAAATTACTCAAGCAATCTAAGTGTACTTCCAGATCTGAATAAGAGACAGCATCAGAAGACAATCATTCTTCCTTTAAAGAAGTTTTTCTCAATCTTTACAACTTTAATATGTGTATGGACTTCAATTCCTAGAATTCCCCTGCCAGCATATCTCATTTATTTTCTCTAGCATCTTTAAAGCAACATCAACAACAATTGCATTCTCTGGCTGTTTGAATGTTAACTTCAACATCAGAGGGCTAGGAGGTTTTGCAACATAGAACTATCATCTTGTGGCAGAAATGTACATTGTTCATTAACAAAGCGAGTTATATTTGGCACTGGAATCCCAACAGGAGCCCAGCTGTCAATTTTAAGTAAAGCTACAGAACTATCAAGATTCAGCACTGAAAGCCTACTGAATACCGATATGACAAAATTATTTTTGCCTCTTGGTCTGGATTCCTTATAACAAGTAGGTTTTATAGCAGGTAAATTAACTGGGGGCAAAGCTGCAGTCAACTAATGTGCTGCTCCAGTCTAAAACCCTCTGAGAGGCTGATCACCCAGTGATAAGTCACCCAGATTTTGGGGGTTATGCCTCGTCATTTGACTGCCCTAGATGAAAAGGAGATGCCTGTGGCTGATCAGCCTCCACTGAATCCTGGCTTCCTGGTTCCTGAGGCTGACCATCCTGAAGCAAAGGTTTGCCTGGAGCCACACGGTCAAGTTCCAGGTCAGAGTCATTCTCTGAATCATGCCGTATAATGCATTCATTCAGTAATAAAAGAACCTAAACAATTACTTTCATTTTTTGCCCCTAAATTCAGTTCAGCAGAGAATAACAGTATCATTCCATGTACACATTAACTTGCATCCTGTCTCAGTCCACTAATGTAGTCTATGCTGACATTCCCACTGTCCCAGATTGCCCAATTTGCAAAAAGTATAAAGGCCATCACAGACCATGCAGCTGGTCTAACAAAAGAAATTATGAAATTAAAAAGAGACTTGAGATTTGGAAGGGAGCCAAATTTCATCACTCATGAAAAACACAACAAGCTCAGCTGGGATCATGGTGACTCGCCCACTAATTGTGATTGTACAACAGAGTTGATCCAGCTTATTGCTACACTCGTTCTCATTCGACAGGGAATGGCCATAAAGTTGCCATGCAAGCCCTCACTTTTTCCTGCTTTTTTTTTTTTAAAAAAAGAGAAAATTGTGGGACTCTTATTTCCTCCAGATTGTTTTCTCCCCATGTTTTCCACCTTGAAAATGAAGAAACATGGAGTTCATTCACCAGTTTAGTTCTGCAGAGCTGTTTATTATACACTACCCAGAGCCTTTTCTGTGAGATGGGTGGCCCTATAAATCTGATAGATAAATAATGTTTCATTCCTTCACAGAAAGTGATGATTAATCTTTCATTAACACGCTTACTGTATCTTGGCTAACCCAGAGCTGTTTTGAACGAGAACTTAACCCCTATTATTGAAAGCTTGCCTCTTCTAACATCAGCACTTTCTGATATTTGTAGAGTGGTCTAAGCCTATAGGCTTAGATAGGTTTAGACAGGCTATCAGGAATAAACAGTCATGAACTATTGAACTCATCTTTAGGTGAGTTATGAAGATAATCATGGCTACATATCAGATAATCTGCCAGGGCATCCACACGTTACAGGTAGTCCTTGATCGGTCTCTTAGTGACCATTCAAAGTTACAACAGAGCTCCAGATAGCTTTTTTGAAGTTATGACAGCTCCCAACCTCCCTGTGA
Source organism: Protobothrops mucrosquamatus (assembly GCF_001527695.2). Classification (NCBI taxonomy): domain Eukaryota; kingdom Metazoa; phylum Chordata; class Lepidosauria; order Squamata; family Viperidae; genus Protobothrops; species Protobothrops mucrosquamatus. The sequence continues at coordinate 143,323 of NW_015388799.1, forward strand.
ACATGTAATTGTATTTTGGATGCTTGGAAACCAGCCCACACTTACAGCCATATGCAGGGTACTGCAGTTACATGACAATTTTAAGAATTTTTTTGCCACAAAGTAGCATTTACTTCCAGTTTCTGGCAAAAAGTGCCCATTGACTAGAATGGGTTCATTTAATGACCACCATGTTAGCTTAACAACTACTGCATTCACTTAATGACTAGCACAAAAAAAGTCATAAAATCAGGGGTGGCCATGTGGTGATCCATTTAACAACCACCACAACTTATGACTGTAACTCCAGTTTCATTTATAGTCATAACTCAAGGATACCTGTACATGCAAAATGGGAGGATTCAATTCTGTGGTCATGTAACCTACTAGATTTATCCCCACCCCTGCCTACATCGATTCCCCTGTAGCCTGCCTGCAAATTATGGCAGATATTTTTGCTGTGTGAATATGAGGAACTCAGATCTCATAATCAAGGTAAAAGAGCAAAATTCTCAGATATATGTTAGCCTATTTTATTGTACCTGCATAATGTATCAGGTAATGCATATATTTAAGCTGACTTTGGCTGATTTTAAAAAGTAAAGCCACATCAGACCTAGATGGTCATCCATCAGGAAATATTCATTTTCAATCCAGGCTAGGAGATTGAAAAAAATATCTCAAAAAAAGCAGTGACAAACCATGTCTGAACAGTGGCCAGGAAAGCTGCATGAAATATCCAGAGATTTTATTTTGTTATATCCTTGATTATGTTTTGAGCGCTTCCAATAATAATAATTCCCTAAGACTTGCGGTTATTTACAATGTTAAACATTAAATAAAACTCTAAAAACAATAAAAATTATATATTACAGGAAGGATAGAACAATAAAATACAAAAGACACTACCATGATTCATATATAGGAATATAAATGATGAAGAAAAGAGATGTATATTTAAAAATGCAAGCTGAAAATTTAGAGAAATGACCTGGGGTCTTCTCTAACTCTTATGGCCTAACCCAGGGGTGTCAAACTGCTAGCCCACGGGCCGGACGCATCATCCGGAAGCAGCGCCCACACCATTGCCAGCAATGGCAAAACTGACCTGATACGTTGCACGACGTCACGTGACGTCGCAAGTTTGAATGTCTGGCCTAACCAAATAGCCCTGCCTGAGTTTGCTAGTCATACTCTAGCAATAATTGTGACTGTTTGCAAAAAACCTCTACTGTACTTGACAGTTATTGATTTATAGGCTATTACCAAAGTATTCAGTTTCACGTCCAGTAAATGCTCCTTTAGGCATCAATGAAGTCATCTGGGAGACTGTGTATCAGCCTCTCATCACACAGATGTTTAGCATGTGGCTTGACAGTCTGGCAAAACGTTTTCAGATATTATATTATAATACCGGTAGTCCTGTAGTCCTGTACAACATTTTACCCCAAAATTTCTGTTGCTAAGTGAGACATTTCTTAAGTGAATTCTGCCCCATTTTAGGACCCTTCTTGCCACAGTTGTTAAATGAATCACCACAGTTGTTAAGTTAGTAACAGAGTTGTTAAGTGAATCTGGCTTCTCCATTGACTTTGCTTGTCAGAAAGTTGCAAAAGGAGATCATATGACCCCAGGACACTTCAACAGTCATAAATATGAGTCAGTTGCCAAGCATCTGAATTTTGATCATATGATCAAGGGATTGCTGTAATGGTCATGTGTAAAAAATTGCCACAAGTCACTTTTTTCATTCTGTTGTAACTTTGAACGGTCACTAAACAAACCGTTGTAAGTTGAGGACTGCCTGTATTTGGTATACAAAAAACAAAATCTTGTCAGATTGCAAGTAAGGGACACAGCATCATATCTTGAACAACAAGCCGTAACATAGAGGAATATAGATCTGGACATTTGGATCCATTTCAGAGGTGCCATTTTGCTACTCAGGTGTGATAAAATGCCAGATATGTATGGATACTCTTACAATTTTTATTTTAATAAGAGAACCTGGAGAATGCAACTGGCCAGGAAAGAAGAAAGGAAGACAAAAACTTTAAAGTTTTGCATAGATAGAGGAAAAGGACAAAATCCTCATTCTGGTGCTGCAACCGAAACTTTGCCCTTTGCATATCACATTGTGATGTCACAATGCATGTTTTGATGTTTTTGCCTCCTTATGACTAGCATGGACTAGAAAAACAGTGTGAGGGGTATTCCACACCCATAAAAATGTGGGAAAGAACATGGACTCATAGCTCACACTGCTATTCCTCTCTAAACCAAGACAAGCTTTGACCATTAATTATTAGTTTTCAAAAAAGAAAAAAAGAAAAAGCTGAATGTTTTCCATGTGATTGCCAGGTGCAATTCAAAATACCTACAGGACTTAAGACCTAGGTTTCTGAGACTGCTTGCTTTTAAATAGTGTCTGGCTACCTGGAAGAGAATATTTGCTAAGAATCCCAACCTCCCTGGGGTGTGGTGAGTGGAGATTTGGGAACAAGTGTTCTCAACTAACACTCCAGTGGATTCATTGACTTGTAATAATAAAAACTGCCTCTCCACTATTAACACTCTTAAAGCTGTTAAAAACATGACTATTTAAATGGGCATTTGGGGGATTAAGAATGTAGTAACTAAATGCCTAGGATGTGACTGGTGCTACAGAGGTTCTATAAAGATTTTGAGGATTATTGAATTATAGTTTAATTGATCTTCCAATATTATTTATATGTATGTGTTTCATTTTTGTTCAAAGCTGCTTAGATTTGCTTGGCTGAAGAAACATAAAAGTACTTGGGAAAGGAATATATTTTCAAGTGAGGATTAAACCTTATAACAAATTAAGATTCCTGCCTTGTTCCTAGATTTAATAATATCATTATAATAGGACAAGCAAACATTTCAGAGTTTAAAATTTGATTTATTTATTCCTTTTCCAAGGTGCAGAAGTTCATCAGCCAGTAAGACCTTTCTGTTTCTACGTGGGACAAGTAAATAAATCTCTAAAGAGAAAATATATGCAAACACCACCATCCCATCATCAATAATCATGACATTCTGAAAACTGCAGGGAAAACATTACAGTTTTGCAGATTATTTTGCATTTATTCTGATTGTACTCATTATCCAAATAAAGAATTTCATGGTGAGATTTCAGCATGAAATAGTCAGTTCTACTCTGTTTTCTTAGGTTTATGATTGGGTTCATACACTGAGTTAACCCTTGTGTTGCTTAATAATGTTTAATTGAATATTCACAACTGGCTTGCTTCACACATTGTTTGTGAAACCCCCCAGTTTACAAACCATTACGGCTGGGCTTACACACAGTATTCTAAGCCAAAATCTATGGTGCTATGACTTATGGTTCGTAAAATAATACATAAATGTATGTTAATTAATGATATTAATGGCAGCTTAAGGAACTGAGTGAGACTGTACTGGTTAAGTTGATCTTGGAGTTAATATAAACTGACAGCAAGCAGCTGTCAAACCCTGTGGGGCTTGCCACTTACCAGGGGGGGGGAGTGTTTCGTTGATGGCAGGAACGATGCGGTGGCTGGAAGCAACGACTGGTGGCAGCGACAGCCATCCCCCTGTACCTGTCTCTGATGGCCGGGGATCAGCTGAGAGGAGATCGTGGTCAGGCAGTTGAGAGCCAGCTGTTGCCTGACTGGCATGCCAGTGACTTGCTTGTGGCTTTGCCAGATCAGCTGTTCGGTGGTCTGCTGCAAGCTGATCGGCGTGGAAAATGGCGGGATTTGAACCGTGCTTGCCTTGCTGCCTTGATGCTATGGAACTGAGCCCGAGCCGAGCTGCTTGCTGGAGCAGGGAACTGCTGCTGTGAGCTGGGTGCTCACAATCATCACTCCGGATGCTGGTTAGGGGGTGGGAGGTGGGTCCGGGCAGGATCCATCTATTTAGCGCACTGGGAAGCAGTAGCCCCCAGCGCTGACTTTGTTTTTGCAATGCTTTGCACCTCATACGCCAAAGTGTGCCTGAATAAACCAGGTTTCCTTTCATCCTGACCTATCTGTTTTCTGTTGGGCTAAGGCCTGGGTTTGGGACCTTTGACAGAAAGTCAGAGTTCCTTCTTTCCTGTCCCTACCTGTGTCTCCTGGTGGTTCTTGGCTGTGGACTGTGCAGGTAAGGGGGACGGCTGAGGGCATGGAAGCAACAGTGGACATGGGAGATGTGGGGGAGCCAGTTGCAGCACGTGTGGCAGCACCAGAGGCTGTGGAGGGTGATGCCCAGCTGGTGGTATGCCCCAAGGTGTGTGAGGCCAGATCAGAAGAGCTGGTGGTGAAGGCACAGTTGGCCTCTGGGATGGTGAAGGAGGCAGGAGCCTCAGGAGACTGGTGGCACAGCTCGGCCATGACTGGTCTTGCAGCCCGCCAACCACACACACTGGCTATTCTGGATCCCCAGTTGACTGAGTGGCGAGAGAGGCAGTTAATCGACGAGGATGAAGGGGAGTGGAGCTATTCCACAGCGCCGGGCTGGTACATGATGGATGTGTTGCAGGAAAGGTTTAGAGGGCCGGATTCCGGGATCCTCCTGCGTAGCCACATTGGGAGGTCAGAGTTGAGATGGCAGCCTGGCAGCGTACAGGGTCTCAGCCAGCCCAGACGTCACAGACCCAGTTCTGGTTGGCTAGCCCAAAGCTCAGACTGGATGCTGGCCTCAGTCATGTACACAATACTCCGCAGGTGAGAGCTCCCAACCAGAACACATCCCTGGCTGCCTCAGTGGGACGATGACAGACTGCATGGGGAGGAAGTTCAATGCTGGGTCCAGGCAGGGCCCCCACTAGGGGCCCGATTCCTGCAGCCTGTTTGTCAGCTCAGCAGAGTGCCGGTACTGGGGACTGGAGCCCTAAGCAGGCCAGTGATACCCTGCAGGGTCCTGGGTGGCCCGTGGGGTTTTGGCCCCAGGGCATGTCCTGGGGTCCTCTGCCCTTTCAGGCAATGTTTGATGGGAATCCAGACCATCTGGCACTGTTTCTGATACTCACAATACGAAGGCAAGTCTGGTTAACAAAACAAAGGTTTATTGGAGAATAACATAAAAAGAATAAAAAGAGAAGAGAAGAGAAGAGAAGAGAAGAGAAGAGAAGAGAAGAGAAGAGAAGAGAAGAGAAGAGAAGAGAAGAGAAGAGAAGAGAAGAGAAGAGAGAAGCGTTTGCAAACGGGCCTCCTGGATCCTTCCCTATGGATTGGTTTCCAGGAGCGCACTGGGCTGGTTTCAAGTTTTGCATTTTATACCCCTACAATGCATGCCACATCTAAGAAGCTCTTTCATCTTTATAATGTACTTTGAAGTTGTACTTAAAGTCATCCTGACCTCTTCCACCCATCTGCTGTTATCTTGTTTATTTGTAATTTTCACCTAGGGTCAAAATCCCCCTCTTTGAGAGTAGGATTTCTACTCAAAGTGTAAGTTCCTGTGTCTGGAGGACTTTTAGGCAGGAAATAGTAAACATTTGGTCATAATTAATTATCTTTGCTGATTACCATTTGTAGTCACTTTTACATGGGCAGGAAACATGAAACATTCCTGTTTCATATATTGGCATTACATTGTTACATTTGTGTTACAGTGTTACATTTGTACTAAAGAGACAGTTTCATATAATGACATTACATTTCTACAATTAGTTCTACAATTACTAAAATAATAACTTTTATTTCCTTCAGTCTCTATATCTTTTTTACAATGTGATGACCCAAACAGAATACAGTATTCCAAGTGTGATCTTACTAAGGCTTTATAAAAGAGGACTAATACTTCACTGATACTGATTCTATCCCTAGGTTAATGCAACCTAGTATTGTGTTGGCTTTTTTGGCTGCTGCTGCAGATTGCTACACAGTGTGCACACAGTAAGACAGACAGACAGATAGATGACAGGGGGAAGGGAGGGAACAAGTGAGAGAGAACGTGCTAGTTGTACCAGCAACTACAAAAAGCAGTGAACCACTGGTGAACTCTCTGATCCTTGAAAAGATGCCCCAGCCTGGGCCTGGGCCACTCTTTCCCTTTGGCCAAGTTACCATGTATGGCAAGGGCTCCTTCCTACCTCCTCTGGGATTCAAAACTATGCAGATTCTCTTCTCCCTGCCTTTTAATCCCTGTTTTAGCAATAGCAATTAGACTTATATACCGTTATGTATTGCTTTAGAGCCCTCTCTAAGCAGTTTAAAGAGTCAGCATATTGCCCCCAACAATCTGGGTCCTCATTTTACCCACCTCAGAAGGATGAAAGGCTGAGTCAACTTCAGCCGGTGAGGATTGAACTCCTGGCAGTTAGCAGAATTAGCCTGCAATACTGCATTCTAACCACTGCACCACCACAGTTTTTCTATCCTTCTAGCAACCAAGAGTTGGAGATGAGTTTTGCTTTTTGGCTGTGTCCAGATAACATGTCCAGTGATCCTGCAGAGTTTGTTTGGGGCTTAGTATGTGGGGTGATCCTGGTCCTAGTGTTCATTTTCCATTGTGAATAAAACCTGGAAGTCACAAAAAGCAGCCAGGCTGCTATACTTTTCTCCATCACTCATTGGCCATGTTCCATGGGCAGCACAGGTCCATTTCCTTCCACTTTTGATAGTCAGAGCTTCATAGATATTGTGCTTCATGCCCATCAGCTTTTAAAGTCTTCTTACCACCCAGAAATTTGCAACCTCTCTCAAGTTGGCTTGCTATTCCCCCCCGTCCCAGTTTGAAAAGCATTGCCATCATCAGTCAAACAGATTTTATAAGAATCTCCAAGAAAAAAATGGGTGATTATGTTATCATAAATATCATGGATGGACACTTAGCTTACTTGTTATACTTTACATCCTCTGCCATTCACACCATGTGCATTTCATTATTCTTGAGTCTGACAGGGCAGTGAAGGTTATCTTCTAGACGCTTGGAGGCAGCTAATCCTATGCTGCCTGGCAAAGCAGTCTTTAGATTAGGGATACTAGTTTGCATAAAAAAAGTATGAAGATATTTGCAGTAATAGAGCGCTTTGCTTCATTTGTGACCAACAGTTGTAAAACTCTTCCGAAACTGATATTGGTCCCTTGCTATTAACAGGTATATTGCATGTGGCACAGATGGAGCAAATATTAATAATTGAGTCAAAATTTTATTTGTATTACTAAAGAAGGCTTCAGTGGTCCAAAGCCATGATGGGGCTATCTGTTGACACATGCAACAAGAAAATTGCAACCTGAAATATAAGAGATCTACATGGTAAAGAGTATGCATTTGGGAAGGGGAGGGGAGGGAATGGAAGGGAAGGGGAGGGGAGTCCAGGGGAGGGGAGGGGTGCAGGTGAGGGGTGGGAAGGGAAGGAAAGGGTTGGAGTATGTTGTATGTTTGTGAAGAATATAAATTCCAAATGAAGGTACAGTAGCCTGTTCTTACAGACTAAGGATAATGAATATAGAGATGGAAGTGAGATTATGAATTTAATTATGAAGAGCATAAAATATGTTTCAGAAAATAATTCATATCATCTAAGTTTTAAATGAGTAAGAAAGTAGAAAATAACCAGACTGATGATAGCTGCATGTTTGTTTCTATATAAAGTTTATCTGACCACCTCAAAGCAACCAGACTTTATGCAGTTTACAGAATTTATACACTAAAAAACAGAATACAAATTCTGAATAAAATTAATTAAAAAAGCAACTAGAGGTGAAAGACTAAAATTATGAAGAGATAAAAAATGATGCCACTCTATGCAGCTAATCCCCAAAGGCCTTCAGAAACGTCACATTTTTCACCTTTTTCTGAGGGGGTAATGAGGCCATCTATACTTCAGGGAACAAAGTATTCCAGAGGTGGGGAGTTGTTACAGAAAATGCTTGCTGCTGAGGCTCCGCACACTGTGCCTCCTGGTAATTGGAGGTCACTTAGCAGGCACTCCCTAGTTCTTTGGTTAGGATGTGCAGAAACTATGGGGCTGATAGTCAGGTGAACGATGATAATAAAAAACCCAGGAATTTGCTTTGAGAAAAATTGAATCGCATTCCGAATGGATTCTTTTTGCATGAAAAAGTTGTGTACATGTGACATAACTGGATGAGTGGCAGTTAGACAAAAAAAAAAGAAAAATAATTCGGAAACCTCACTGATGAGAATAATGCCAGTTTGATGAATATTTGTTTTGACAAAGGTCTGTTTTGAAAATGGGAATTAAGCAGAAGTCTATTCATATGTTAGCTCTTCAAGGTAAGCCAAGTCAAGAGACAGTTTCCACAGGTAATGCTGGAACTCCATTCTATTGTTGTTGTTAGCTGCGAAGTTGTGTCCAACCCATCGCGACCCCATGGACAACATTTCTCCAGGCCTTCCTGTCCTCTACCATCTTCTGGAGTTCATTTAAGCTCACGCCTACTGATTCAGTGACTCCATCCAGCCACCTCATTCTCTGTCGTCCCCTTCTTCTATTGCCCTCAATCTTTCCCAGCATTAGGCTCTTCTCCAGTGAGTCCTTCCTTCTCATTAGGTGGCCAAAGTACTTGAGTTTCAACTTCAGGATCTGGCCTTCTAAAGAGTAGTCAGGGTTGATCTCCTCTAGGACTGACCGGTTTGATCGCCTTGCAGTCCAGAGTATAGCAACTGAATCTTGAAAGCATAACAGAGACTCTCTCATCCTCTCTCTGATACCAACAAGAATGAAGGCTGGTTAGTCTTGACTTTCTTTCTTATACCAACCTTCCTTTCAGGGCTAAACTGGTGTTTACATCATGGCAGTTGAAAACTTTTTTCAAGGCCATCTCCACATTTTCTACAGCACGTTTAATGAATTAATTCATATGCATCAAAACATATACACGGAAAAAGAATAAGTAAAATAGTCTGATTTATTTGTCTTGATGAAAGACTGCAAGAATTAGTGAAGGATAACCAGAGATAAAAGGCCTATTAGAGAATGGATATAATTAAGTTTTGTCACAGAGTCAGCCAAATGTTCGGACTGGATTTGGCATTTTTGTTCACTATCAAGTCCTTCCCAAGGACCTGGGATAGGCAGATGGGGAGGTGTTAAGCATATTGTTGCAACATGGAAGCTGTTATGAGTAAATTATTACTATTATTATCAAATTTACTGGTCACTCATTTTGCAGCTTGAAGCAAATCTGAGAGGCTTACAATAAGATTAAATATTCAAATATCCAGACCGTATACAAACATGAAACCAATTGTAAAAATGACAAGAGATTAAAAATTACATTAATCAAAGCAAACTAAAAAACATGGGTTTGGATGGGTTAGTGCACCAACCACCTCCAGCCAATAGCTTCCCCTTCAGAACCCCATGCCAGTTGGCAAGGCCCGGTTTTAAGGCGTTTCCTGAAAGTTAAAAGAGAATGGGCAGATCTTACCTCCAGTAGGAGTTCTAAAGGGCAAGGGCCACGGGAGAAAAGGCTCTTCTCCTGGATCTGACCACCCAAAATTCCTTGGTTGATGGGACACGCTATAGGCCACTTCTGCCAGCACAAGTGGGATGGGCCAATTCCATTGGAGAAAGATGGTTCCGAAAGATGATATCCTGTACCCTGCCATAAAGGGCCTTAAAGGTAATAACCAACACCCTGAAGTGCACTTGGAAGAAGATCAGAAGCCCATGCAGCTTACATAGCTCCATATGTAAGCTATCTGTGCTGCTCCATTCTGGACCAATTGTAGCTTCCAGCTGCTCTTCAAGGGTAGCCCTGTGAAAAGTATGTTGCAATAATTCAATTGGAAGATGACAAGGGTGTGAGTGACTGAGCACAGGGCCTCGCAGTTGAGCAAAGGGCGCAATTGTAGATGTTTTAATGCATAATTCAAATTGTGCTTGAATTCTGAATTGCTTTGCACAAATATGGAATTGAAGTTTGGTTGCTAAATGTGATAAAAATGATATACAATGTAAGTAATGCTTACACAGGAATAAATGTATGACATGCTTAGCATATGCTTCAAAACTGAACTACCGGTAAAATTAAGACAAGGTTGTGTGATATCTCCTTGTTTTATTTATGCATAAATGCATAATGCTTGTGATGAGAGAAATGTGTTATTTGTCAACATGAATGCAGATAATGTTGCATTTTTATGCAGATGCTGCTGTGTGGTTGGCTAAGAAACTGAATGACTTGTAATGAGTATTGTGCAGACTGCAGGATGCTGTAAGAGTAGGGTTCTGAAAATTAATGTATCAAAGATAAAGTATTTGTACCTGAGAAGGAAAAATGATTGAATGATTGCAAGTTATATATAAATGATGAAAAATTAGAGTAAGTATATGAATTCATGTACAAATGGATGGAAAAATATTAAATCATGAAAGTAATACTAGTAGAAAGGTAACGATTAGAATATGGTTTGTTCATACGAATGAATGTCAAAAGAAGTGAAAATTTATATGTATGAGCATGCTTCTGGCCAGTTTGTCATATGAAAGGGGCATTTAGCATGCCAGAAGAAATGTAAAAGGGAGTTGAATGCAGTGGGAATGGATTACTTAAGAAATGTGTGTGTTAAAACCAAAAGTGGTTGATTCAAGAATAAATAGGGGTCAAAGGAATGTGGACTGAATCCAGTGGTGGGATTCAGCCAGTTCGCACCACTCCGGCAGAACCAGTAGCTAATTTTTTGTTGCCCAGGCCCAGAATGGACTTCCAGAAGTGGCAGCCACACAGAGAACCGATTGTTCACATATTTGAATCCCACCACTGACTGAATCATAGTCATTGATCAGAATAAAAGGAGTATGTTATGGTTGCTTTGCCTTAAAAAGAATGAATGACACTTCTGAGGAAACAATGGTG
>NW_015388799.1:154510-158291 GCF_001527695.2 Protobothrops mucrosquamatus
CGGCAGAACCAGTAGCTAATTTTTTGTTGCCCAGGCCCAGAATGGACTTCCAGAAGTGGCAGCCACACAGAGAACCGATTGTTCACATATTTGAATCCCACCACTGACTGAATCATAGTCATTGATCAGAATAAAAGGAGTATGTTATGGTTGCTTTGCCTTAAAAAGAATGAATGACACTTCTGAGGAAACAATGGTGGATTAAAAATGATTCCATGGAGAGCAGAGCCAACAACTGCAGGAGAATGAGGAGCGAGTCAGTTCCTTGGAAATCCTCTCTGGAGTAAGGAAAGGATCTGTGATTGCCCACAAGTGCTCCATACATGGCTTTCCATGAGGAAAGGCAGCAGTCTCAGTGGTTTTAGAGTTCTGGGATTCAAGAGAAAGCCATCTTTGCCCAAGCTATAGTTCAGAGCCTTCAAAAGGACACTCACATATTTCTTTTCTTAATCACTTCACAAAATTGCTTTTAATTCACTTTAAGAAACTCCAGAAAGGCAAGTTTCATTACATCGAGTTTCCTTCTATCCTTTGAGAAAGAAGCTTTTTGCAAGTTTAAGAACTTATTCTAAAATAGAATAGCATCTAGCTTTATTTTCTTCTCCTTTGTATCAATATCCATAAATACTGTATATCCCTGCTAATGGAGCACACTATGTGATACAGCCAAGAATCAAGTGGATTCTCTTCTTAAGGCACAATCGCTGCTCTGAAAATGATCATCAGACAAGTGACTTTTTGCCCTGAATATTAATACACATCGTATCATATTGTACTAAAATTGTGCCATCTCATTTTTGCCATCATTTCTCCACTGGCAAAGGGCTGAGAGCTGTAATGTGTGTTATCTGCATTACACTGGAGAGATATAATGCTAGAAGGAGTCAAAGATATTTTTTTTAAAAAGCATTTATTGAAAGTTTAAAAATAGAAATGGCAACAGTGCAATAGAGATTGTTCACTTATGCAAGACAACAGTCATCTTATTTTCTTCTAAGTCCTTATTTAAATTAGTTTTCTTGTTCTTTCCTAGTTTCCCATTTCCCATTTTTGCTATTTTACATCTTCATTTAGGAGGCCATATGTTTTTGTGTAGCCATGTGCATAGTAATAAATGCAGAGTAATATTTACTTAAGCATTTCAGAGCCCTCTAGGGATAAAACTGAGACAGTTTATCAGCACTGCTATTGAGATCCACATGTGTAGAAAAGTGGACTTTTATGTTGCGTCCTACAATTACATTTGCATCTACATCTTCTTGCAGCCTTGTACAATCACAAGTTGGTTCACTAGATATACAATACTTATTTAATCAGTCATTAAGCCATTTTGGCTTTGATTGCAAGGTAAAGTGTACATTACACTTAATCAGAAATTCAGTTCTGTCAACGTCATGAATGGCCATCATTGATTTATATTGCTCAAGCAGCTATTGTTGTGCCCAATTTACACCCAAGCACAGTTGGACAGGTTCTTTAGATTATTTTCCAGTAGCCCAGTCTAGCTTTTCAACTTAGCCAAGCACTATTCCATATCCATCTTCTTGAATTTGGCCTAAGGTTGGTGGAAGTGTTCTTGAAAAATATGTGAAGATCCTGATCCACATCAGAGTCTATTGGCTCCCTGGAAGGCAATTTAATGCCATAGGCTTAGCAAAACTGTTGGACCTAGATCTGTAGCATCTTTCTAAGAAGTCAATACACTTAAGCAATTAAAGGAAAATTAGCTCAGTCTAAATATAGTAGTGCATACATACAGTATAATAAAAGCACATTTTAAAAAATCAAATGTTAAGGAACTATTCAGTTAAGGAGCTAGTTTTCTCTTGTCAGGAGAGCTTTTAAGAAGAGGATGGTTGATTTTATTTTGTTTTTTTATTTTTGTTCCTGTTTAAGTTCTTTCCCTGTTTCCCTTTTGATTCACAAAAATCTAGTCTTGAGATCAGGAATTTATACCTGCTTTTTCAGGTCTTCCAATCATGCATACATCGCCATTGTAACCAAATCCATCTGTCTTGCTGCTACTCATCTTCTATTTTTCCCCCAGCATTAGAATCTTCTCCAAAGTATTTCAGTAATGTGTCCAAAGTAGGATAATTTGAGCCTGTCATTTGTGCCTTAAGTGAGAACTCTGGCTTGATTTATTTGATGGTCCATCAGTTTGCATTCTTGGCTATCCATGGTATTCTCAGGAGTCTTCTCCAACACCAAAGTTCAAAGTTTTATTTGCTTTTTCCAAGTCCAACTTTTGCTCCCATAGAGAGTGCCATGGCTTGCATGATTCAACACAACATTTGAATATATTTTCCAAGACCTTCATGGCTGCTCTATTAAGTACTGGTCTGGAGTGTCCGGTCTTGAGTATTTGCTCCTTTACTGTTGATGGGTGATCCAAAAAGGCAGATGTCATCTACCCCCTTGATATATTCATTGCCAATATATTTTGAGGAAATACTTTAAAGCAAGGTTTTAATTCTGGTCAAGCTAGAGATGGAAGGAGGATTGCCATTTGCCTCCTCCTGAGTAAACTAGGATAGAAAGGGGAGAAACTAGGATTCTCTGGGGAGAAATGGTTGGTGGCAGCCTTATTGAGGCAACTTTGGGGCAGCACAATGGGGTTGTGAGTTTAGAGCCTCTTCATGGGAGCCAGTGGTGCCCAGTCCATCTCATCTAAATGTCCATGCTCCATTATTGTCTGCTTCTTGGAATTTTTCTTCCTAGATGTCCTTCCTGATGAGGACTCCTGAGACAGATTCACATACATCTTATTTGCTTAGGCCACACTGAGATATTCTATAAAAGAACACATAAAAGGCAATGTGTTTCCAGTATTTTTTAAAACTTTAAGTTACTTTATGATTTCTTTCTCTATTTTATTTCTATCTTTAATTTATATCCTGCCTTTTTAAATAAACAATTCAAGGCAGAGAACATATCCAACACATCTTCATCCTCCTATTTTCCCCCTAACAAAAACCCTGTGAGGTGAGTTGGACTGATAAAGAATGACTAGCCTAATGTTACCCAACTGGCTTTCATGGCTAATGGGAGACTAGAATCCACAGTCTCCCAGCTTGTAGCTTGGTGCCTTAACCACTAGACCAAACTGGCTCTCTATCTTAACTTTTGGCTGGAGAGGCCCTACATTAAGTAAAGTAAGATATTGGCTTTTAGCAGCTTGATGGGGTACTAGGAAATAGCCAAGTGAATAATGTCCATAAAAAAACAATATAGTATTAATTATATATCATTCTCATGCTTTAATGTCCATGGAAAAACACTTTTGAGTTTTTCTGCCATGGTGCCACAATAACTTGCTTTTGAGAATTATCCATGTAATTCAGTAAGAAGGTTAAACATATTACAGAAACATGGCCCGTTGCCTGGAGGCCGTACGGGTCTGGATGGGGAGGAACAGACTCAGGCTCAACCCTTCCAAGACCGAGTGGCTGTGGTTGCCAGCGCCTCGGCATAGTCAGCTGACACCATCGCTGACTATAGGGGGCGAAACTCTGGCCCCCTCGGAGAGGGCGCGCAACTTGGGAGTCCTCCTGGATTCACGGCTGGCACTGGATGACCATCTGTCGGCCGTGACCAGGGGGGCGTTTTATCAGGTTCGCCTGATCCACCAGTTGCGGCCTTTTCTGGACCGGGACGCTCTGCGCACAGTCACTCATGCCCTCGTCACCTCCCGCCTGGACTACTGTAATGCCCTCTATATGGGGCTCCCTTTGAGGAGCACCCGGAGGCTTCAACTGGTCCAGAATGCGGCCGCGCGGGC
>NW_015388799.1:160690-182448 GCF_001527695.2 Protobothrops mucrosquamatus
GGGGGGAGTCATTGCTGGGGTCTATACATTTAAATCTCTGTGACAGTCAGCAATCGTGACCTACGAATTTGCAAGGGCTCTCTCTTTCTCGGGTGTGGAGGACAGCCGGGATGGATCCAATGCAGTCCTTGCATTTCTCACCTTTGAAAATCGCCTCTATAACAGATGGTGCCTTTTGGGGTGTGGGAATCGTACTGTGGCTGAAAGGATGAAAAATGGTGATGATAAGGGTTTGGCTTTTTTTTTTTCTTTTTTCTTTTTTTGCCTTGGATCCAGTGTTGTGTATTTGGTTTGCTTAAGGCACGGAACGTTTATTTTTTTTATTTATTTTTATAATCTTTCTTTCCTCTAGCAAAGAAAAATGAGGGAGGTGTGAAGGGCTGGGCCAGGCATTCCCTCCCTAGCTTAAGGTGACAAGCATCTCGGTGGTGGAGACATCTGCAGAAGACGTCTTTTAGGGGGAAGGAAACCAAGCGAAACGACCCTCCTCAATGAGTGCGGAGCTGTCCAAAGGGTCCATCCTCTCCCTGCCCCCCTGCCTTTTGAATAGGACATCTGGCACTTCCAATGCCAGCAGCACCTGCATCACGCAAATGGGGCAGTTCTTCCAGTCCTTCTCGTCCACTTTTGTCTTGATTGTCTTGGTCGCCCTCATCTGCTGCCTGATTCTTCTTTCCCTGATCACTTTCCACATCCACAAGAGGAAGATGAAGAAGCGGAAAATGCAGAAGGCGCAAGAAGAGTATGAACGGGACCACTGCAGCAGCACCAGCACCAGCACCCAGGCAGGGGATTCGTGTGAAATACCCCAAGGAAAAGAATCACCCAGTCCAGGGAAAATCACCCAGGATTGTAGCATCCCCTCTCCTTCTGCCCCAGAAGCGCAAAATCCCCATCCCGAAAGATCGGGTTTGGAAACAGATACTCCCGGGCTCTTGCAAACAGTGGTATTGTCTTGATTTGGTTGACTTCTGTTTGTGGGGACCTCACCAAAAGACTTTTTTTTTTTTTTGGTGTTTGTATATATTTGAGTGGCTATTATTATAATCTTGAAGATAATGATGATTATTGCTAATATATATGAAAGAACTAACCGACCCGTCAGTATTCAAACGCATGTCAAATTAAATTGCGTTCTTCATTTACTTTTTTTTTTTTTTGTACTTGCAATCAGAAAGATGCATCTTATTTTTCCCAAGCAGAGAAGACAAGGGAAAACTGCTCAGTGCTACCAAATATAAAACAATCTTCCCTGAAATCAATGGTTCAGGCTGTACTATTGGGATGTACATACACAAATGTTTCAGATTATATATTATAGCACCTTTACATTTCATTCTTTTGGGGTGTGTGGGTTACACAAACATATGGTATTGAAAGGACTGGGTTTAAATCTACTGACAACTATGAAAAACTGAGGGAGAGTGTGGCGAGTTTTATACAAAGGAGGGTCTATTTCTAAGGGTGCATTCGAAGCCCCGTCCTGGGACCTGAGAGTGAGGGACTGGTGGTTAGTCCAATTTGAAACAACCAAGAATGCATTAACCTTTTTGTGAAATCTGTAATTGTTCTCTCTTCCTCCTCTGCTTTTCCAACTCTTTCACTCTCAATTTTAGAGATTAGCTTTTGTTTCCTTTTGTAGGATCAATATCTAAGTTTAAAAATGATCTCCACCCTCCAATGATTTTCACAACCCTCTTTTTGGGCAAAAAAATGACTTTTTTTTCTCTTTCTCTGCAGTATTACATACCCTGTGTCTTGCAAACTATGAATGCAGAACAGTTTAGCTATGCTTGTGTATCTATATCGATGAGAGAATGGAGTTATTACTTCATAGGAATGTTTTGGGATGTATTTGTCTCTTTTTAAGACATTTCTTTAGTGTATCAGCCTTTTTCTTATATTAAATCTGGATCAAGATACGTTTTCAATGACTAACACCAAGGTGATGTACAGTAATTTATTTTACCATCAGCTGTTGGTACTCTGGGACACCCACCTGATAAATCTTGTAAATTGTCTTCTGCAATATGTTCTGGTCCAATCAGACTTGCATTTTGCCCTATTGAAAACCAACTTCAGCATTGATGTAGTATTGAGCTGTCTTCTACTGTCCTGATTAGACTATATATTTGTTTTTTCCTAACCTTTAAATGAACACAATGCAATGGCAGCATACTTCTGTTCCCCTCCCCACGGATCTCTCTTGTGAATCTGGACAATAGAGGTTTGGTGTTAAGGTACCATCTATTAAAAACAGGAAAGCATTTTAAAAGAGACTGCTGTGTTTTTACCCGCCCCCCCCAACCCCCGGGAGAAATAATCATTCATTGTTTGAGGAAACTGAATGAATGGCTGCTTGTGCTGTATGTCTGTTAATATTAATAACAAGGAGAACAATTCTGCTTCCATTAAATCCTTTGAAGTGCCATTAATTTCAGTTGAAGAGACTTAACCTTAGGGCACAATCTTCCATTCATATATGTGGAACTAAGACTTTGCATTGAAAGATGCAAAGTAAACATTCACAGGACTACGCTGTAACTAAGCCTAAGTATTCATAACTGTACTTTGATTCTCAACCAACCGTAGAGCTCACGTGGATGACATTGGATCACTTATTCTCTCCCAGACCAGACTACTCTGCAGGGCTGTTGTAGGGATAACTTGAGGAGAAATCTGCCAAGATGTGCCTTGAGCTCCTAGAAAAAAAGAACATTTTTGCAATAAATAACAATATTTAAATGGGTTTAACTTTACATAATTGTACTTAAGCTGGGTGGCTTTTAAAATAAACCTTTTAATTGAAAAGTTACTTCAAAAATAAATTGATTAAATATTTATTTATTTGATTTCCATAGCCACCCATTATGTATTTAATACATGAGTAGCTATTGTTTATCAGTAGAACCATAAGTTGGTGAGCTAACACTCCTAAAATCTCTTCTGTACGATATCCAGCTAAGTACTCGGTACATCTTAATTAATATCAAATATACTGCAAAACAACAGAAGAGCTGTTTCACAAACGTTCAAAAATAAAAACTAACACGATGCAATGTTCTATCTTTAATTTATATTGTTCTGCCTGCTCTGTCTTTTCCCTGTGGCGACTGAAACTGATTTTTTTTTTAAAGCAAGATTATGTACATTTTAATAATTCAATTGTAATACTTTAGAATATCGTGGGTGGCTAGAATTCTCAGAGAATAATAGCACTATCTAAACATACAATATTTGCAATGCTATTATGGTACCAAAATGCAAGCGATTCAATATCTATCGCTTATTTTTCTTTGCTTCTTAGGTTTTCCTTTCACTCTTTACCAATTAGACTGAAAAATTGCTGCTGAGTGAAATCTCTCTCTAGTGTTTAGAATTATAAAACTAGAAGGAGCCATTCAGATAACTGAACCCAGTCCTTTACTCCTAAAGAAATCCCAATTAAACTGTGTTTGACAGGTGTTTATCCAATGAAAGGAAGCTTAGCACCTCTTTCTGAAATTAGTTCTAGTGTCAAATTGGGTTTAAAAGTTTTGCTGACATTTAATAGAAATCTGCCTTCTTATTCATTTAAGCTCACTGTAGGAACGGATCATGGACATCCTTGGTGTGACACCTTTTAAGCTGTTGCAAGACTGTTAAAATTGTTCGTTATCTTTTCTCAAAGCTAAAGTTGTCCAGTTCCGCAATCTGTCCTTGTTCTTTATTATTCTTGCTGTTACCATTCTTTGCACCTGTTCCTATATGTCAGGGGTCTTTAGTGACCATAAAATTCAAGACTGCTGAAGGATATAGTTCCCTTTATGCAACTTACCTATCATCTGTCAGAATAATTCAGAAGCTTAGGATGGTACATCTTCTTTCTGGCATTTTTATTTTTTTATCCCTTTTTAGTTCTTTCTTTTTTGTTCCTTTTAATTCTTTGAAGGGCAGAAGTAAAATGCTGTAGAAATAGGTTTACCAACTCAGTAAAGTTATATCACAGTCCTGCTGAAATCAATATTTATGACTGGCTTGTCTCCTAATGATCTCAATAGGATTTTAGTTTAGTTGGACATATTTGGACATAGGCTGTTATCTATTCCAGGCTGCTGGTAGGGCTCATATGATGTGCTTCCATTTAAAATAGTTATATGCTATATATAGAAAACTAGATTCTGTAACAGTGAGTAAATCTTAGCATCAAATCCTTGTTTTAATTTTTAGTGGTAGTTTTTGGAAGATGGACCATTTGGTTATGAGACCAGGCAGTTGAAAATGGCAGGGGCGTCTTCAGGGGAACCGGGTGTCAAAAATATGAAGACAGTGGTTAGCCTAAAACTAGGATCTACCAGTTCAATAATCTTTAAGCACTGAAACTTTATTGAGATCTGTACGCATTTGGTTTATTGATGAATTGCCTGGTGAGCAGAATGATTTGGCACAATCTACCAAAATTAAGCCCATTAGGCTGCAAATCCACTAATATAAGTTCAAGACTTTTAACCTCTAACTCTGCAGGTTGCACCTGAGAGTAAAGCCAATTAAACTCAAAGGGACTAACTGCTGAGTAGATTGCACCTTAACCTTAAATATTTATTTAAAAAGATTTATTTAATTTCTTTTCATTGGAAGCCATGAGAGTGATATCAGCTTAACTAGATTGAACTTGTTATGAGGAAATTCTTACTCATGTTGCCAAACCGTATGAGATTGCAGTTCATGCTAATGTAATGAAGAATAAGGATTCTTCTTTAATATCTGAAATTGAACATTTCCTTTTGTAGTGGCTTTTGTAGACCCACTGGCAGTTATGGAGAAGTATAAATGGAATATATCAAGAAATCTGAAAGACCTTTAAATTTTGAATGCAAATAATAATAGCATCAATCCATTTGCAGAGCTATCTGTTTTTACTTAGCAATAGTTTTTTTTAAAGAAACACTGGGTAAAAACACATAGTTTGCAATTAACTTATTTTGCAAACCTGAGATATATTTTATTTATACTTCAACATGAGCAGCACCCAAACTATTGTTATTAGCGGAGTGTTGTGAAGGTTAATCAGATTTTCCGCTTAAAATTAATTTAACAAACTTTCAAATGCTGGCTGATTAATTTACATAAACAATCCAGGCAAAAGCAAGAACACCCAGAATATGTAGAGTTCCTTTTGATTTCTTGCAGACTGGCTGAAATTAGAAAGGGTTTTTTTTCCCTCTCAAAGGGATTTGAGACAGCTATTTTGTGAAATCATTGTTTCAAGTTTTACAAATACAATATCTCTTCTTGATTTGTATTAGTGAGACTCATGATTCTTTTTATCTGAATCAGAAGTTAAGGAGGGAATCCTGATTATTCACTACTTAGGAATTTTCAGTGTTGGATGTGTTTATTCATGAGGACGCCCTCTTGTTTTTAATTAGGTTTACTCTTCAGAAATCTATTGAGGATTATAATATAAATTTTGTCATTGTAGACACATTTACCCAGGAGCACATACCAGGAAGCTATTTTTATTATTAGAATTTTTTTCCTAATGGTTAGCTTATTGTACTTATTGTTACTCAAGAAATTATAGTTAAACATGGCTAAGCATGATATCTAAATCCAATTCATAATTATCATGTGTTGGAAATATAGAAAAATAATGTGGTGTTAATGAATGTGGGAAAAATGGCAGTACATCCACACATGTAGTCAAAGCCTAATTTGAAAAATTAAAAGAAACAGAAAAGTATTTTACTTTTTGGCTCAGCTGGCCTTTGCTGCTGTTTTTAGAAGATTACAGAGAAGAGGTGTGTTTAGATTAATTTAGACGGAATAGAGCTTCTGGAATTGATTGTGGTTATCGCTGATTTTTCCTCAGTGATTTCAACACCATATATTGCTTAAAAATAATTCCTCCCTTCAAGAGTGAAATTAACTAATTCAGAATTCCCTTGCCTTTATGATTAATTTATCATAAAGTTGACTGACCAGCAAAAGGGTGAGGTTGCAACACAAAAAATGAACCAAATACACTTCCATCTCACCGTCAGACTCCTTAGTCACTTTTCCTTCTCTATTTAATGTTTGCAAAGCAACAAGCAAAACTGGAACCAGCAAAGTGCCCAATTAGTGCCTGTGTGTTTTGGTGCACCAGCTGCTTGGCAACTTTTTTTTTTTTCAATGCCAGAATGGGAAAAAAATCTAGGAGGTTTA
Organism: Protobothrops mucrosquamatus; assembly: GCF_001527695.2. Taxonomy (NCBI): domain Eukaryota; kingdom Metazoa; phylum Chordata; class Lepidosauria; order Squamata; family Viperidae; genus Protobothrops; species Protobothrops mucrosquamatus. The sequence goes on from NW_015388799.1 coordinate 166,877, forward strand.
TCAGAAACTTGGCAGAACTTAATAGATGGCTTAGTGAGCTGCATAAAGCTGCACACAGCTTGTATAGAGTGACCAAAAAACTGGTGGTGGATCACCACCATATCAGAAGCAGTAAAAGTAATTCTTCTCTGAGACAAAGTTATCGGTTCACTGCCTATTATATTATCTAATTGCAAACATCACTTATGAGCCAGCAGTGTGCTGCAGCTGCCAAAAAAGCCAACACAGTGTTAGGCTGCATTAATAGAAGGATAGAATCAAGAACACGTGAAGTGTTAATGCCACTTTATAATGCCTTAGTAAGGCCACACTTGGAATACTGCATCCAGTTTTGGTCACCATGTTGTAAAAAAGATGTTGAGACTCTAGAAAGAGTACAGAGAAGAGCAACGAAGATGATTAGGGGACTGGAGGGTAAAACATATAAGGAACGGTTGCTGGAATTCGGTATGTCTAGTTTAATGAAGAGAAGGACGAGGGGGGACAGGATAGCCGTGTTCCAATATCTCGGGTTGCCACAAAGAAGAGAGAGTCAAGCTATTCTCCAAAGCACCTGAACATAGGATAAGAAGCAATGGATGGAAACTAACCAAAGTGAGAAGCAACCTAGAATAAGGAGAATTTTCCTGACAATTAGAACAATTAATCAGTAAAACAACCTGCCTCCAGAAGTTGTGAATGCTCCAAAACGGGAAGTTTTTAAGAAGAGACTGGACAACCATTTGTCTGAAATGGTATAGAGTTTCCTGCCTGAATAGGGGGTTGGACTAGAAGACCTGCAAGATCCCTTCTAATTCTATTTTTATTATTATTATTATTATTATTATTATTATTATTATTATTATTATTATTATTATTATTATTATTATTATTATTATTATTATTATTATTATTATTATTATTATTATTATCGTTATTGTTGTTGTTGTTGTTGTTGTTAAATGTACTGTTCTTTATTTTGATTTTTTGAATGTTGAATGAATCCTGACAGTGGAGCATTTGTCACAAGAAAAGTAATTGCTTTTAGCATCCAACAACATGGTGAAGCCTGTGTGGTGGAGTCATCTCTCTATACTTTGAAACTGTTGGGGTTCACTGAACAGAGGCTATCCCAGGGTACCCTCCCCGCATTGCAGGGACCATGGGCTTAGCTTTAAATCCCATGAATGTGATGCTTCATTTGTAATCTGGAGTAGTACAATCCACCTTTCCATTTTAGGGTTTTATAACCAGTAATTGACTCTCAACAGGTAAGGATTCTGTGTTTAGTATCGTCACAGCTTAATATATGTGAACCCTACAACTGTTTCAATTTCATTGTTTATAAGGTATGAGAAAAATATATTAGAGTACACATTCAGAAAGGCTTATGGTATATATGTGCTATTAACTGCCTATTTCTACTTCCACAGTTCTAACAAGATCATTTTTCAGAATTAACATGTTTACAATGGCAATTAGCTGGAGTCCTTTGAGTTACAAGAAACAGGATTAGAATTTGCCAAGATCTGAAATGTACAGGATATGTAGTCTCTTGAGGACTGACATTCCTCCCCCCTTTAAAAAAAATGATATATAGCAGTTAACGTTGGCTATTACTACATGAATTTAGCAGGAGGAAAGTTTACGCTTCAAGGCTTAGATTTACCTTTAAAGACTTAGATTTTTGTTTTCATGACAACTGATATTATGGATATTAATTTCAATTTGTTGATAGAAGAGATAATACTGTTTATCAAAGCAATTATCAGAATCTGTAGTTAACATAGCTACTGCATTTTTTCCCATTTTTCCCCTTCTCCAGGGAGAACTGGTAGCAGGTAGCTTATACAGCTTCCATGCTTTTATCTACACATTGTCCTAGGTATGTTAGACAAGGATGAGATTTTTCATTAGGCAAGGTTAAAATGGAATGGATGTTTTGTTTGGCCACAACATGATATGTGAACACAGCAATAATATTTTGTTAATCTGGATTTAGGAGTAAGCGTGTTGTGTGAACGCAAAATGATTTTGAGTTTCCTGAGATAAGCCTGGCTTTCATTATGATACAACTGGAAGACTAAACCATATCTCTGTTAAACAGTATGCTATATTTTCTCTGCTTTTTCAAAAGGAATTTCCCATAAGGTTCAACACAAGACACCAGATTGATATGCTTTAATCTCACTATGGTTTCCTGCAGGATATTAGAAACTGCATGAATGAATAAGTATTATATCTCCTGTGCCTCATTTCCCATTTTTCTTCCACAACAGAGTTTTGATATTTCATTATGTTGTTTTTAGAAGAAAGTGCCTCTTTTTAATTTTTTTTCCTCAGCTTTCATTCTTTTGAAATTCATTTATCTAGCTTAAAGGGAATGATGAGATTTCAGTAATGCAGTTTTCACCATATTGTAATTCATCAAAATACTGATAGCGCCAGTATGGCAGATATTCGGTTGAAAGTCATATCTGTTCAGGAAATTTCAATAATGTTTGGGTTCAGACAAGACTATGGGTAAAATTATATTCTATTAATTTCAGAGAGATCTTTATGAACTGAAATGAGAAATCTTGTCATCTTGGCTCCCTGAACTACAAAAGGTTTTGCTTTTTTTAAAAAACAAACAAACAAACCCTGGTATATTTTTCCTTATGAGAATCTGAACTACCACAGTGCCAGTTATACAGAGAAAAATTCAGAAATATTTTAATGAAAAGAATTAAGGTTCACCCCAATTTAAGGAATGAAGCAAACCAAAATGTAATCCCAGTATAGTAAATAGGAAAGCAGAACTGTGCTTACTGATGATCAGTGTAACAGATTGGGAAATAATTTTTATGCTTTCTTTCTCTTTCTGTAATATTCAAATGTTACTGTTATTTATTTTATTTTATTTTTAGATTAACCACTACTGAAGCCTTTTGTGTAGTTATAATAAAGCTAAATGTAGCAGTTTAGAATTTATAGAATCTACTAGCTGTACCCGGCCACGCGTTGCTGTGGCTCAGTCTGGTTAAATGGAAAAGAATGTATATAAAAACATGTGCGTATTCGAATGCAACGTTGTGTCAACATTTCAAAGCAATCAGTGAAGAACTTTCGGAGATTTAAGATTTTGAACAAACGAACATTTACATTTTTATTTATATAGATTTAGTTTGTACTGAAGTCCTCAGCTTCAAATTGGGATAGGGATTAAAGGGACAAAGCTAGAACCAGGAGACTATGAGTTCTAGCCATGCCTTGGGCACAAAGTCAGCTGGATGATTCCTTCTTTTTCACCCCTAGGGAGAACAAGGCAACAACCTCAAAAATGTTGACAAGAAAATCGCAGGGACTTGTGCAGACAGTCACCAAGTATCAAGAGGGACTCCAAAGCATAAATTGCACTGAACTCCAATGAGTCAGGTTGAAGATGTTAGCCAAACTAGCGCTTGGGTATATACTGAATATTATCAAAGTTTAACTGAACTCAGAATTATTCAGCAGTGAGCATCTATTTCTAGCCTGTCTTATTTTTGCAGAATTACAAATCAGCAACACTACAAATAATCCCCAAATACACTAAAGTAGAGAGTAAGGTTGATAATTAGAAGGCCCTGTTTCATAGTTTCCCCCTTATATATATACTCTACAATAATATTGGTTTAAAATGAAAACAAAAATCTATTTAAGATGACACATCAGGACAGTGAAGCCATTAAGATTGAAATGGTAATTTAATTATAACTCTTTTACCAGCTGCATTGCACACAAGTGGTATTTGCAGATGTATTTGTTTCATTGGTCAAATTTTTAAACCTGCCTATCTCACTCACAGAGGGACTCTGGGTGATGTACAAATAAAATCCTATCCTTTGGCTTTTTTGCCAAACAGCAAAATGGCTGGTAAGTTTCTAACTGTCTCACTTTTGCATATGGGTGTCTCCAAGGATGGGATATTAAAGTTCAGGATGCTATTCTTGTGGAAACAGCAGAGGGTCCAAGTATTTCTATCATGCCTTGATATATATACCGTATATTCCTACATTGTTAATAATACAATACCAGGAGGAAAGTTTTCCATTGTCTTATTTTTGAAACATAGTATAGTATTCTGTAGATTTAGAAATTATTCATGAAACATGTATACCAAAAATGGCAGGAATCTTAATAGCCCATCTTAAATCTATAAGTTGAGAGGTTTTGGGAATTTGCAGATTTTCACAAAGCCAAATCCTATGCATATTTACTCAGTACGTTTTCTTATAGCTTTTCCAACCTTGAGCTCTCAAGATGTGTTTAATTGAACAAATCCTTAGGGTATCAAAATTGGGTTAAACTATCTTTAATGTGCCTTACTTCCAAGTAAAATGGCCAAGGAACTGCATCAAAGTACAAATGCTATTTTTGCTATTCTTTGCATTACTAACAAGTTTTATGTTATTTTTTACTTTACTTTGCACACATTAGGCTGCAATAACTTCCTTTTCATGCATAGTTGCTTATTCCAATTTAGTTTTAATTCCCCTTGCAATGAACACCTTATAATAATCAAGTCAGTTGTTTTATAGCTGATACGGAATTCTCTCTTTGTGCCTGACCTATTTTGTAGAATACTGGAAGTTGACAAGCAGGAGATCACATCAGTAGATAATAAACAGCAACTAATTCTTCTACTAATTTTAGAATGAGCACATTAATTTTGATATATAAAGTTCAGAGTTAAGAATGATGGATAAAAAATGCACAGCATTTTCATGCATATCAACCAGTTTAATACCAGGCTGCTAAATTTAGTTATAAATCAGTGTTTAACTGATCTTTATAAAGCTGTTGCAGCTTGTGATGTATTAAACATTGGTTCTAAAATATATACTGCATTGATATAAATGTACTATACTTAATAACATGTATTTTGTTTAGTTAACCTATTGAACAGCTGCACTATAATCTTCACAACTTTTTTTCTCTAAAGCTTACTTTCTTAAAGCCATTACTCATCTTTCTTTTGTAACTTTGTGTATGTGGGAGAGAAAGGAAATGTGTGTGTGTGTGAGAGAGAGAGAGAGAGAGAGAGAGAGAGAGAGAGAGAGAGAGAGAGAGAGAGAGAGAGAGAGAGAGAGAGAGAGAGAGATTAGAAAATGAAAAGTCAGTAAAATTGATCAGCTATAAAGGGGAAAATAGTGGTGACAACAGAGTTCTTTAATGCTTGATACCTGAGAAGGCTTTTGTGATGGACAAAAGCTACTTTTATATATCAACTTATTTGCAAGCCCTGATATTTACTTAGTGTGAACAACTGTATTTACGTGTCTGATAGATCTGAATCTACCAACTACAATAAGGTAACTCACTATATTCTGATAAAGTGGTAAGATGGTAAGAAGCAAAGATGCAAAAGATTGGTCATTTAAAGAAAAAACAGTGATTTTCCCCTGCACCTTTTTTATTTTACCTTTTCAGGTTTACTTGGTGTAACTTGGCTCACAGCAAGGAATGGAGCAACCAAACAAAAGCAGATGCCTGGTACCTTCACCGTGAAATTGAAGGGATTATTATTGAGGATTAAGCATCCTATATTTTTACTGGTTATTATACTCATGTCTCTAGACCTTGATTTGGCAACATTGGGCTGAATGCATCAAATATTCAGGTTCTTCAAGGACATGCATATTTAGAAGCTTTACCAAAGAGATTACCAGAGCATGGATTACTGAGGCTAGGCACTCTCTATCCATACAGAGTTAGAATTGTTAGATTAGACACAGCTGACTGATGCACTCTAAGCCACCAATGCTACTAAATCTCAATTGACATAGAAGAATCCAGAAATTTACCCAAACTCCATGTCTCCTACTTCAAAGAAAAGTGCTGTCCAGGACTGGAGACTTACCATGCCTTTGTCTTGAGCATGATTCAGCTTTAGTTTATTGGTCCTTGCCATCCTATTACAATTTCTAGATCCTGATCCAACAGATCAACAGTTTAATCATATTGGCACATAATACACAGCAACTGGAAAAGAGATTAAGGCATTTTACTCTCAGAGGTGTGATAACAAGTTGTCTCATAGCAAAAGACCTTTCTCCTTCATAAGCTGGCCATAGAATACATCGGAGGATTTGTCAGTTGCCATTACAACAATGAGCTGTGCTTTTCCAGTGACATTTACTCAAGACATGGTTCCTAGAAAGATTCAGCATTGCTCATTATTTTAGCACTTTAGCATTTAATTTTTACTAGAGGATCTAGAACAGTGGTTCTCAACCTGTGGGTCGGGGCCCCATTTGGGGTCGATTGACCATTTCACAGGGGTCGCCAAGCAAGGCTGGCTGCCATTTTTTTTGTCCGCCATTGTTTTGTCCGCCATTTTTCCCCCTTTTCCGGCGGGTGCCTTACCTCCCTTGGGCTGGGCCAGCTGTTGGTCGGCCTGCTCCGTCTCTGCCACTTGCCAGCTACGCCTCAGCCAGCGCAGGGGGCGGAACCATGCATGCGTGGTGCTCCCGGGCAGGGAAAGTCCTCGACTTACGACCAATTGGGTAGTCCTCGACTTACGACCGGTTTAGTCCTCGACTTATGACCGGTTTAGTCCTCGACTTACGACCGGTTGGGGTCGCGGCATTAAAAAGGTTGAGAACCACTGATCTAGAAGAATCTGGAAAAATAGATGTTCTTACAGATGTTGCAGAATTTCGTTCACTCCTCATTCTTAAGACAATTAAGCTAATTTATGTTTCCTGACTAATACAAAGAATGGAACACAGTTACCCTTTGCTCCCAAACATTTCTTGCTTTGCAATAACTTTCTTACACACAGAATATAAAATTGGATGTATACAAAATTCAAATTTTTGTGCCTCTTTTGAGATTACAGAATAGTGACACCAGTTAAGTGAACAGGTTTTATGACTGACCACATGCAAATTGAAAATGACTAGATAAAACTGAAATATAATTCTAGTTTGTAGTGAATTTGGATATGCCTGTGAAGAGAGGGGGAGATAAATCATCTTGGACATGAGAAAAAATTGAATTCCCCAGAGGAAGTACTTTTATCAGACTAATTATAATATTTCAGACTAATTATAATATTTCAATTTATCATAACAGCCAAAGCCAGATGTATACCATCCAAGAATGCTTTTATTTATATCTATATATTAATATATCTGCAGCTATGTCTTTTGAATAGAAAGAGTTTGATTCAAGATGTTGATTTAACTTCCTCAATGTGTGTTCTAATAGCAATAACATTTACACGTCTATACCACCCCATAGTGCTTCACAGCAACTTCTGGGTTTACAATATTAGCATATTGCCCCCAACAATCTGGCTCCTCATTTTACCGACCTCGGAAAGCTGGAAGGCTGAGTCAACCTTGAGCTCATCAGGATCAAACTCCTGGTTGTGGGCAGAGTTATCCTGCAGTACAGTACTGCATTCTAACCACTTTGCCACCATAACTCTTAATAACCTGGATGATGAATAGGCCAGTAAAACATTCAATGGTAAGAGAGTAATGTTATCCTTCTATCTTCTTCTACTTAAATGACCAGGGTTAAATTATTATATTTTGGACACATTTTTTTGAAGCCTGAATTCTCTTTAGAAGCCTTTAATGCTGGAAAAGATGAAAGGGAAAAGAAGCAGAGGATCACCATTAATATGGTGGATGAACTTAATTACAATGGCGATTGGTGCACCATTAGAAGTCCAGAAAGATTCAGTTGGGGACAAATCATCGTGGACAAGGTCTATCCATGTGGTCCCTGAGAGTCAGCACTGACTTGATGGCACTTTGTCAATTAAAAAAAAAGCCCACTTCTTCTTTAGTAAAAGGCGAAAGATTTATACGATCTGAAGAGAAACCAGAGTTAAAATCCCACGAACGTTATTTCCAATAATCCAAAGAACTATTATATTTTAATTCTGATTCATTTTATAAATCATATTATATTTTCTAATATTAAGTTTTCTATATTAAAGCAAAGAATATGATCCCTGCTGCTATATCCTAGTTCTTAATTATTCAAATGAAAAGAAAGATGAATCAATATATCATGCAGTTCTCGGCAATATGAACTCTATGAATAGTTATTTATTTTAGCACTTAAGATTTAACTGCAGGATCATCAGTAATTTCACAGAAGAAATCTGCATTGAAAATTGTTCAAATAAGGTAGCATTTAGGTGACAGAATTGAAAAGAAAAACAACGTGATAAAGATGAAAATAGCAAGATAAAAATAAATAAAATATTTGTTCACCTATTTGTTAAAATATTTGCATCTAATGTATATTAGCACAAAATCTTTGTGGGCAAATTTTTACTAATCAAACAAACCAAAAGCTGCAGCCTGCTAACTTAAGGAATCTTCAGCACCCTGGAGAAGAACCAATTTTCCACCTCAGCATCGCATATAACAAATTAAAGCTGAAGACTGCTTTGACTTTCACTATGTTATGTATTTTATGTGCACTTGCAATTTTCCAGTAGTGACCTCAGTCAATTTAGTCAATCTTTTCTTTTCAGTTAAATTAGCCTCTATCTTGAATAATGGCCAGAGGCCTGCTGCTTTTAATTCTATAACATTAGTTTTGCATTTGTCTTTTATCACACTTGATGTTTGGTATGTCTGGAAGATTCTTCAGATAATGGTTGCTTATTTGTATTTTGAACACATGCCTGTTGTATTGATATTTTTCTTGCCACTGAGCCTGCAATACTAAAATAAAAATTCTGAATCTAATTTATATAAATTACCAGAATTGATTCCTTTCTATATGTAATGTTTAAATGTGTAACAAGGTTTCTCATAGCTATTTCAGTTCATAAGTTCAGTTTGTTCTATTCTCATACTGGTTCAATTTTTTTCCACTGGAAATTGTATATATCTTTGCATATATTTTATTCTTGACATAATACATCTTCACCTGCTTTAAAAAAGGCTCCAAATCTCACATATTTATTTGTTAGATTAAATCATCCCTTTTGTACAGAAGCTCAGCATTGTTTTTTCTTCCTTACCCTTCCTTCTGTGAGGTAAGTTGGACTATCACAAGTGACTGGCCCAAAGTCCTGCAAAAAAAAAAAATCAGAACAGAGCTGGAAGGGATCTTGGAGGTCTTCCAGCCCAACCCCCTGCTCAAGTAGGAGACCCTGTACCATTTTAGACAAGTGACTGTCCAGTCTCTTCATATAATCATGGGGATCCTGCAAAGATTGTGTGAAAAACGGTCACAAGGCACTTTTTTCAGTGACGTTGTAGCTTTGAACAGTCACTAAATGAACTGTTGTAAGTCAACTGCTGTACATGCAAAGCAACAGAATAATAATAATAATATCACTAAAATGGAGAATAAAGAATATAATAAAAAGGATAAATAATAATACAACAGCTGCACTACATGGGTTGATAGACATTAGGCAGCCCTGAGAGAATTAGGGGTTCAGCAGACTGAGGGGAAAAAAACAATGAAAAAATGGGACAAAACATAGCAGAGGTAAGAAAAGAATTCTCTGGAACAGAAACAGGAGGCAGGAACAAGCCACTCTATCTAAACAATCTCTTTTTAACTTAAAAACAAAATAGAAGAGATTTGCCATGTGGGACTGCCAAGATATCAGGGCAGACACTGGGGAATGAGTGGCTGACTGACCCAAGAACATGGTGAACTAGATTCGGGGGTCTCCTTGGCACCAGTCCAACCTGTTAAGCATTATGTATGTGTAGTGAGAAGTGAGATAGAAGTTAACAAATAGAGAAAGTTATCCATTCAGGAGTGTCCATGGAGCAAAATAGTCAAGATGATAATCAAGTTATGTGATTGAAGTCCACTTTGTTTTAGGTGCATCATAAGACATGTAAAAGACAGGTGACATTTCAATCACATGATTATGCTCATCATATTGACCATATTTACCACCCCACAGACACCCCTGTGTGAATGCACATGAAGGAACCGTATACAAGTATGTGTGAGGGGAAAGTTTGCATGGGTTTGGTAAACATCCATCTAACAGTACTCTTTCTTGTTATATATTTTTGTAAGTTGGAAGTGCATTTAGTTCCAAAAATAAAATCTGTCTGCGTCCCTATTTTTCCCCATGTCCTCCTTTCTTAAGATTTTGTAACAGCCATTTTACCACCAAGGGGATTCTCATAAAAATGCCCAGCTCCAAGTATCCTTTCAACACACCTTGCTACAAAAAAGACTCTTAGCTCTGGTGAAAAAAGAGAAGGCATCCTTGAGTTTACTGTCGTTTTACAGTTGTCAGCCTTAGTTTGTCTCCTGTCATAACCTGGGGGAAAAGAAAAGATTTGACAAAAAAGGTCAACCATGAGCTTTCTGCTCAAGAAGTAGTGCCAAGCATCCCCTTTTTAAATCAGATTTCCCTCTGTAATAATTAAGAAAAACCCTGCCTTTATTAGCCAATATCAGGCCAGTGGTATTTGGAGACAAATAACCCCAATAAAAAGGGATTGTTGGGTAAGCAGTTGTCTTTCAAAGTAGCCAGTCAGGAAGTCAAAATAATAAGCACTGCCTTATAGTTGCCCAGTTAGCCTTATAGTTGCTCAGAGTCTGTTAATAGTGAGATGGCATATGAATGCAATAAATACATAAAAATATGTAAAGTTACAGTAAGATTATCTTGCAAGCCTGAAAGGACTCCTTCCCTTCCTTGCCTTCATTTTCCAGGGAAAGGGTGGGGAATCCTTTCTCCAGCCCCATTTCTTCTGTGGGTTAAGGTATCTCTTTTCTAATCATTGTCTAGGCCAGGGGTAGTCAACCTTGGCTCTTTTATGACTCGTGGACTTCAATTCCCAGAATTCCTGAGCCAGCTTAGCTGGCTCAGGAATTCTGGGAGTTGAAGTCCACGAGTCATAAAAGAGCCAAGGTTAACTACCCCTGATCTAGGCTGCGGCTCTTCCTTCTGTCCCTCAAAGTTATTCTCACAGCCCACAAGAATAGCACAGGTTTTATTCCCCCCCCCCACTATTTTGATTGAAAGCTGTATGTTTGACGGTTGTGTCAGGAGCAGATTTACAAGGAGAGGGGATGAAGCACCACCTTAGAGAGCATATTTGGGGTGTCACCAAGGATAGCAAATGTTAGTTGTTTAATTGGTTATTTTTGCATATTTACTGCCAGGAAAAAGATTTGTCTTCTTGTCTCAGGGGCTCAAAGTACTGGTGTGGCTTGAGGTGCGGGAGTTGGGAAATCTTCCAGTTCAGGAGCAAAACGTCTTGGGTTAACCATGGTGTGTCTGTAAGTCAGTGAATGACACTTAATTCCCCAAATAAATTATGTAAAACATTTTGAAATACAAGACTCTTATGGAGAGGTGACATCTTTACTGTTCTAACTGCCAAGGCAGCTTTTCAGAGTGCTTATTAGTGCACTGAGGGTGCAAGACTATTAAAAAGGAAGTATCATGTTTTGCTTTTCATTTAAACAGATGGATTACATTTCAGATGTTTTTGTATCTTTATTGTAGTTGTTTGTTAATTAGGAAATCCAAAATTAGTTTTTTTTCCCCCTTCCACTGATTCTTTCCCTTGCTGTCTTTCTGGCAGACTAAATGGGTGTTACAAGGCAGCCACTTTGTTCACTGGCTGAATTTCAGTCCAACAATAATGTGGAGACTCCTCTCCAGTGTAGTAAAACCAGTAAATTAATGGTTGCCACTTGGATTATGTACAATCTAAGTGTTAAATATTTAATTGAAACCATAAAGAAATGCTGAATGGAATCTAGAATGACATCTAACAAGTGTATGCATTTTTAAAAGGCTACAACATGGGAAATTAAAAGGGTAAGGTTTGAGTGTCTCACATATTGTATGATTCAAAGAGTTATTTAAATCTACAGTGCTGATTTATTGAGAATATTGTATAAGTTCCAGTCAATCTTTTCCAAGGGGGAAGATGTTATAGATAAGGAGGGGGGGAAACAAATTGTAAATTTGATTCTAACCATAGGGAAAACACAGGAGTAAATTATCTTTACTAAATTGAATTTCATATTAATTAAACTAAAATGAACACTAAATTTGACTGAATGTTTCTTAATGCCAAATTTTGATTTAAGATTTCTTTTTGTGTGTGTGTGTATGTGTGTCCTTCCCACCTTTTGGAATGAAATAAGTCCAGGCTTCAAGAAAATATACAACACACGAGAAGTCTGCCCCATGATGTTATGACTACCACCCAAGATCATATTTTATGTTGCTTCTCAGCTGTATCTAAGATTTACTTTTTACCATGTACCTCAGTTAACTATTCACTATAGTCTGAACTGAGATCAAAAAAAGAATAAAAATGGTCTATCACCCAGAATATCACTTTTCTGGCCAGGTCCCTATTGCCTGTAGCTAATAGCATCTGAATATGACCGCAGGAGGTTCATCCCTAATTTTTATCTCCTATTTATATCATAATAATAGAATAACAAAATAACAAAAGAGTTGGAAGGCACCTTGAGGTTCAACCCCCTGCTCAAGCAGGAGACCCTATACCATTTTAGACAAATGGTTGTCCAATTCTTCTTAAACACCTTCAGTGTTGAAGCACCCATAACTTCTGGAGGCAGGTTGTTCCACTGATTAATTATTCTCACTGTCAGGAAATTTCTCCTTAGTTCTACGTTGCTTCTCTTTGATTGGTTTCCATCCATTGCTTCTTGTCTTGCCTTCAGATACTCTGGAGAATAACAAGCAGAAGAGAAACTAGCAGAATGGTGGTTGAACTACAGCTTCCAGCATCTTTCATCATTATCTCTGATGGCTATTGCTGGTCAGTATTGCTAGTTATTAACTTCCAGAGTAATAGAAGTACCAACATCTCAGGGCGAGTTCTCAAAATCAGCAAGATGGTGAATAGAGCATTGTGAGCCATGGCCTTTTCCTTTTGAATATGCCTGTGAATTTATATATATATATATATACACTGAATGCCAGGTAAAGAACCACATTGAGAAAATGGCTATTTGTGCATGGCTCGGAAATAAATGGTTACCAAATTCCTACTGTTGCAAAGTGGTAGTTTAAGCTGCGGTTTTATCACACTTCCACTGAATTTTATTTTATAACTTTTATTATAACATAAAAACATAAGAGAAATCAAAAGTTAGAAAATTAAAAAGGAAGGAAGAGTGAAGAAAGAAAGAAAGAAAGAAAGAAAGAAAGAAAGAAAGAAAGAAAGAAAGAAAGAAAGAAAGAAAGAAAGAGACCTCCATGTTTTTTCACTGCAGTGGAGAACAAAGGATTATAATTTCAATCTTTCGCTTTGCTTTTCACAACATTTCAAGCAATTGGTTTAACAATAAATTCATTCTAATTATCAAAACTTTAAAATGAAAGTTTCATTTTTTTTCAGTTTTGAGCAGAAAGTCCATTAGAAACAAAGCTATATAAAAATTATTCTCTTTAATTAAAACAGTCAGTCTTGCCATCTCCACCAATTCCATCATCTTTACTACCTATTCTTCCATTGTAGAAATTATTTTTGTACAGATTCTTGTTGCTATCAACAAATCAAGTTCCATTGTTTTTTCACACTCTTTGTCCATCAAACCTAAAAAGTAAACGTTTGGTTTCATTTTATTTTTAAGAATCTTCAGAATCAAAATAAAAAAATCAGGTCTCAATATTTCTCTGCTTTATCACAAGTCCGCCAGAGATGACAAAAAGTACCCTTTTTATTGTTGCATTTCCAATGTACATTTGAAACTCCTTTATACATCTTCGAGAATTTCTCAGGCATTAAACACCAATGATCCAGTCCCATTGAGTTCACTGCAACTGCCTATTTTGCAGATCTCTAGAAGATCTGTACTCCATATTTCTTTTGTATTTATCTTTCAAAGTGATTTAAAAAAAGTTAAGGGGGGGTGGAGGATGGAACACAATTATCGATTAATCACAAGTCTAATGTATCACTTTAAGTATAAAACCCCATTCTCCGTAACATGTATTTTTATTCCTAGTAAAATTGTGCAAGTATGCATTGATTTTAAAATGAATATTTGTTTATAAAGCTGCCATTTTACAGCTTGTTGGGTGATTGAAAGAATCCATGCTTGCTGTTTCTGTTGCTTTATTGTTACTTTACAAGCACTCCTGAATTGTTTTGCTTCAATGAATCCTCTATCCAACAGAAATTTTGTTCCTCAAATTAAATACACAGGAGAGCAAGAGAAGCTTGACTTCTAGCAGGTTTGTGACTAGCATGCTTAATCCCTGTTAGATATTCAAGCAGATATTCTCTGTCTACCACTATTTAGTAATGAGACAGCCAACACCCCAATTAGATCCACTTGCAATGTTGGCTGCCTCATTACTGAATAGTAGTAGACACAAAGATCTTTCTTCAGTCCTGCTCTACACAAACTCTAGCTTGATTCTGGCTCAGTAAAATGTTGTTTCTAAGGACATCTTTCATTTTCTTCCACTAAGATACTTGACAAATGTTTATAAACTATTCAGCTGGAGAGACCTAAAATTACTAGCAAGGGTGTCATCCTTGATCACTTCCGTGATCTAAGGACTCTTCTAGGAACATTACTGTGCTTCCATGCTCCTTCCTTGTTCGTTGCATGTGTTCTAACATCACCACAAATGGTGCAGGCAATGGGGTTATCCCAGCTTCTATTGAAAGAAAGTGTTCATCAGGGTCTAGTCCAAGCTGGGAATAAATAAAATGGAGACTGCTTTAGAAAGAAGGTTGGAGTTTATTGAAGAGCAAAGCCAGACAGAAGTGTGGCTCTGGGAAAACTGTCCACATGTAGCTGGGAGTGGTGGGTTTTAATACCTTCTTCAGCTTTTGAGGTTGTTTCCTGTTCCTGTTTGAGGCATGCATGCATGATAGAAGGGTTTGAGTCCTGGAGGAGAAAGCCTACATAAAAATTGTCTGCCCTCCCTGGCAATCTCTCTAATAAGGGGAGAATATATGCTGACCTATAAACTTGGTATAACTCACAGTACAATAGTACAATATCTTCAACTTCACAGTACAATATCTTCAACTTCTCCTTTACCACATATACATACCCGTTCTCTTATACCTACCCTGGAGATCAATCAGGAGGTTGATATATAA
The DNA here is from genome assembly GCF_001527695.2 of Protobothrops mucrosquamatus. Taxonomy (NCBI): domain Eukaryota; kingdom Metazoa; phylum Chordata; class Lepidosauria; order Squamata; family Viperidae; genus Protobothrops; species Protobothrops mucrosquamatus. Next base: position 181,948 of record NW_015388799.1, read on the forward strand.
ATTAAAAAGGGAGGGAGACAGAATGCAACCCTGCCGTACCCCTTTTTGTATCCTTACTGAGCCGGTTGAAGTCCCTTGAGGATTACACCTCACTTTCAAGGTGGAATTGGCGTACAATTTTTGTATGAGGAAAAGGAGGTGTTTATTGATAGTAGTGCATTTTAATTTCTCCCAGAGGGTGTTCCTGGATATTGAATCGAAGGCCTGTTTAAAATCAAGAAAGGCCATGTGTATTTTTGTATGAGATGGTGAAGTACCAAGATATGATCCACCGTTGATCTTCCTTCTCTAAAACCGGTTTGTTCATCTTTGATTATCCCCCCCAAAGTTAGCCAGTCTTGAAGTTTATAGTTTAGGTGTTTGGCATACAGTTTATTAATAACACTCAGAAGACTAATGGGTCTATAATTATTATTATTATTATTATTATTATTATTATTATTATTATTATTATTATTATTATTATTATTATTATTATTATTATTATTATTATTATTATTA
>NW_015388799.1:182466-193406 GCF_001527695.2 Protobothrops mucrosquamatus
ATAAAATCCCCCCCTAGGCCAATCCCGCTTGATGGAAAAGCCATGTCTTGAGGGCACGGCGGAAGGAGGGGAGATCTGGAATAATCCGGATCTCTGGGGGGAGTTCGTTCCACAGGGTGGGGGCTCCCACAGAGAAGGCCCTCCCCCTGGGGGTCGCCAGCCGACACTGTTTGGCCGACGGCACCCTGAGGAGGCCCGCATGGGTCAATTCTACTACCTTTTTTGTAGATTAGTATGATAATTGCTAATCCCCAATCTCTTGGCATATGGCCCATTCTATCTATAAATGTAAACAGAGATGCTAAAAGTGGAGCCCACCAAGTGGCATTATTTTTTATTATTTCTGGCAGGACATTGTCAGCACCAGGTGCCTTATTAGCCTTGAGGGCTCCAATCAACCGGGATATCTCACCTGGTGTAACAGGGGGCCAGTAAGGGGTTTGGTCCAAACTAATTTGGCTCTCCTTAGTTACATAGTCAGGGTCTGCATATAGCTCTCTAAAATATTCTTCCCAGGCATGAATCGGACCTGATTAGTTGGAGGTAGGGGGGGTTTCCCCAATCCTCTGGTGATGTACTAAAAAAGGGATGTATTTTTTGTCCTGACTGATGCAATTAGTCTATGCCAAGACTCCTTCAGAGCTGTCTTTTTCTTTTCTTTTACAAGAGTCTTATATTGTGCCTTCAACTGCTTTAAGCAGTGAGTGTGATCCTCAGAAGGCGCATTTTTACTTTTTCTGTATTCCTTGTTATATGTTTTTTTTTTAGTTGCACACAATCCCTATCAAACCATTTTTTATTCTTTAAAACTGGCTTTTTTGGGGTGAGCTAGTATTCTGTTAGTGAGAACCGATTTCAAATTTAAAATTAAAGTTTCAAACCCCTCTAAGTATGATCCTTCAAACTTATTCCTTAGTAGAGATGTATGTAGTTCTATGGTTTCTGGGGCTAACATCCATTTAGTAACTTCCTTTGCATTTTTCTCAGTCCATTTAATGTTTATCTGGGTATTTTGATTCTCTAATCTAGGTAGATAAGTTAAGCCAGCCCTTAGCAGTTTCTGGTGTAATGTAAAAGTAAGGATTAGTGGATCGTGATCGCTTTCCAGTCACGAGTCTACCTCCATCTTATGCAAGAACTTCAGGAGGTCGTATGATATTATCTAATAATCAACTGTGGATTTTCTTCCTGCTCCCCGATACATATAGTCTGCTGGGTAGTTATCCCATGTGGGATAAGGATACAAAGGTCCAAGCGTACAGTCATCTGTCTTACACACAGACCTGCCTGATTTGCCTTGGTGTCTTTAAATTGTCTGGAATGCAGGGGTTCTCCTGGTACATTCTCATCATAATGGATCTTAAATTGATTAAATAATGCTTGATAGTTTGGGCCCATCCTAGCATTTAAGTCCCCCCCCCAATAATTATTGCTGCTGTGGGGTATTTTTCTAAGCAATCCAGGATAAAATCTTCTATACCATCCCAGATCTTGTTGATCAGATTATTCTTGTTGAGTGGAGGAATGTAGACATTAAAAAGCAAAATCTCCACCTGTTTAGATAAGAGTAAAGTAGTTACAACCCATGGGTGAAGAGGTGGCAGCGATACACATTTAAAATGCAAAGATGTATTCACTAATGTCACAATGCCTCCTTTAGCTCTCCCACCCACCTTACTTGGGGCTGCTAGGATAAAGTTACCACAATAATCATCTAACTGTATCTCTGTAGAGGCCCAGGTTTCCTGTAAAAAGAGAATGTCAAATCACATACGGATGCTAGCATCTCCTTCTCTATTGGGGCCTCTACTAGCCCCTGTGTATCTTGGCTTCTGCTTCCCATGAACTCATATTCATGCAAACTATTGCCCCCTGGGGGAAAAGTAAGATGCTCAATTATAGGGGAAACCAAATCAAGAATGGCAGCATAATAATACCCATATCAACATATTAGTGCCCATACTCTTTTCTTGCCTTTTTTTTTTTTTTCATATGCGAGGATGGATAAAGCGTCATTTTGCTTTTAGCATCAAGGAAGCTCATGATAATTTAATAGTTACTCCTCTAATTCAGTGATTAGAAGAATTAAGGAGTATTTAACAATGTGTTATATGTCACAGCAGTACAGGCAAAGATAAAAAGGTCAAAAAGAACGAATAGCTACCTTTATCTTTTCAGTAGCATTTTTTGACTTAGAAATTTTATAGTTTCCTTTATAACAATTTGAATTTCATGGCTTCAGAAGAAATTTGAACTCAGCAATAGATCTCAAAAAGAATAAAGATTTTATTTATTTACCACAAGTGCTTTCATGCCTCTTTAATCATATAAGTGCCTTATGACAAAATATATAAAACATAATGCTGAGTTCACAAACCTCACTTTCTAATCACTTTCAGAAATTGGTCATTAATTACTTTTAAGCTATTAGAGACCTTTGGATCAATAGGTTTGAAAATACTGGGTGAATTTGTCTTCAGTCCTAAATGAAAGAAAATTTTAAGCATAAGCTTAAGAATTTGAAGAATGTGAAACAAATAACAAAAAGCTAAATAAGATTCTGATCTCAGAAAATTCTAAACAGACTAAGGGTCCAGATAAAATTGGTATATTGGAATGTTTACTATAAGATTTTGGAATTAATTATAAAGAACAAACAACTTCTTGTGGGAAGTAGACCTTATTTTATTTTTTTACAAGGCATAAGTAATTTCATAATTTTGAAAACTGCACACTAGAGGAGACTAAAGATTTTAGCTAGAAGAAAAATAATACAAGGCTACAAAATCATGCAGAACATTATAACAATTATGTCTGCTTCAGTGGGTAGGCTATGTCCAAAAATGTTATTGAATAAATGACAGATGTAGAGCAAATTTATCTGAGCAAAGAGAGATAGCATTGAAAGTGAATTTATAATTTACAGGACAAGGTAATGATTTAGAAAAGGATGTTTCAGTGGAAGTACAATAGAAACTGGCAGAAGTTNAGATTTGACAAAAAAGGTCAACCATGAGCTTTCTGCTCAAGAAGTAGTGCCAAGCATCCCCTTTTTAAATCAGATTTCCCTCTGTAATAATTAAGAAAAACCCTGCCTTTATTAGCCAATATCAGGCCAGTGGTATTTGGAGACAAATAACCCCAATAAAAAGGGATTGTTGGGTAAGCAGTTGTCTTTCAAAGTAGCCCAGTCAGGAAGTTGAAATAATAAGCACTGCCTTATAGTTGCCCAGCTAGCCTTATAGTTGCTCAGAGTCTGTTAATAGTAAGATGGCATATGAATGCAATAAATACATAAAAATATGTAAAGTTACAGTAAGATTATCTTGCAAGCCTGAAAGCACTCCTTCCCTTCCTTGCCTTCATTTTCCAGGGAAAGGGTGGAGATCCTTTCTCCAGCCCCATTTCTTCTGTGGGTTAAGGTATTTCTTTTCTAATCATTGTCTAGGCCAGGGGTAGTCAACCTTGGCTCTTTTATGACTCGTGGACTTCAATTCCCAGAATTCCTGAGCCAGCTTAGTTGGCTCAGGAATTCTGGGAGTTGAAGTCCACGAGTCATAAAAGAGCCAAGGTTGACTACCCCTGGTCTAGGCTGTGGCTCTTCCTTCTGTCCCTTAAAGTTATTCTCACAGCCCACTAGAATAGCACAGGTTTTATTCTCCCCCCCCCCCCACTATTTTGATTGAAAGCTATATGTTTGATGGTTGTGTCAGGAGCAGATTTACAAGGAGAGGGGATGAAGCACCACCTTAGAGAGCATATTTGGGGTGTCACCAAGGATAGCAAATGTTAGTTGTTTAATTGGTTATTTTTGCATATTTACTGCCAGGAAAAAGATTTGTCTTCTTGTCTCAGGGGCTCAAAGTACTGGTGTGGCTTGAGGTGCGGGAGTTGGGAAATCTTCCAGTTCAGGAGCAAAACGTCTTGGGTTAACCATGGTGTGTCTGTAAGTCAGTGAATGATACTTAATTCCCCAAATGAATTATGTAAAACATTTTGAAATACAAGACTCTTATGGAGAGGTGACATCTTTACTGTTCTAACTGCCAAGGCAGCTTTTCAGAGTGCTTATTAGTGCATTGAGGGTGCAAGACTATTAAAAAGGAAGTATCATGTTTTGCTTTTCATTTAAACAGATGGATTACATTTCAGATGTTTTTGTATCTTTATTGTAGTTGTTTGTTAATTAGGAAATCCAAAATTAGTTTTTTTTTTTCCCCCTTCCACTGATTCTTTCCCTTGCTGTCTTTCTGGCAGACTAAATGGGTGTTACAAGGCAGCCACTTTGTTCACTGGCTGAATTTCAGTCCAACAATAATGTGGAGACTCCTCTCCAGTGTAGTAAAACCAGTAAATTAATGGTTGCCACTTGGATTATGTACTATCTAAGTGTTAAATATTTAATTGAAACCATAAAGAAATGCTGAATGGAATCTAGAATGACATCTAACAAGTGTATGCATTTTTAAAAGGCTACAACATGGGAAATTAAAAGGGTAAGGTTTGAGTGTCTCACATATTGTACGATTCAAAGAGTTATTTAAATCTACAGTGCTGATTTATTGAGAATATTGTGTACAGTTCCAGTCAATCTTTTCCAAGGGGGAAGATGTTATAGATAAGGAGGGGGGGGAAACAAATCGTAAATTTGATTCTAACCATAGGGAAAACGCAGGAGTAAATTATCTTTACTAAATTGAATTTCATATTAATTAAACTAAAATGAACACTAAATTTGACTTAATGTTTCTTAATGCCAAATTTTGATTTAAGATTTCTTTTTGTGTGTGCATAAGTGTGTCCTTTCCACCTTTTGGAATGAAATAAGTCCAGGCTTCAAGAAAATATACAACACACGAGAAGTCTGCCCCATGATGTTATGACTACCACCCAGAGATCATATTTTATGTTGCTTCTCAGCTGTATCTAAGATTTACTTTTTACCATGTACCTCAGTTAACTATTCACTATAGTCTGAACTGAGATCAAAAAAAGAATAAAAATGGTCTATCACCCAGAATATCACTTTTCTGGCCAGGTCCCTATTGCCTGTAGCTAATAGCATCTGAATATGACCGCAGGAGGTTCATCCCTAATTTTTATCTCCTATTTATCTCATAATAATAGAATAACAAAATAACAAAAGAGTTGGAAGGCATCTTGAGGTTCAACCCCCTGCTCAAGCAGGAGACCCTATACCATTTTAGACAAATGGTTGTCCAATTCTTCTTAAACACCTTCAGTGTTGAAGCACCCATAACTTCTGGAGGCAGGTTGTTCCACTGATTAATTATTCTCACTGTCAGGAAATTTCTCCTTAGTTCTACGTTGCTTCTCTTTGATTGGTTTCCATCCATTGCTTCTTGTCTTGCCTTCAGGTACTCTGGAGAATAACAAGCAGAAGAGAAACTAGCAGAATGGTGGTTGAACTACAGCTTCCAGCATCTTTCATCATTATCTCTGATGGCTATTGCTGGTCAGTATTGCTAGTTATTAACTTCCAGAGTAATAGAAGTACCAACATCTCAGGGCGAGTTCTCAAAATCAGCAAGATGGTGAATAGAGCATTGTGAGCCATGGCCTTTTCCTTTTGAATATGCCTGTGAATTTTTATATATATATATACACTGAATGCCAGGTAAAGAACCACATTGAGAAAATGGCTATTTGTGCATGGCTCGGAAATAAGTGGTTACCAAATTCCTACTGTTGCAAAGTGGTAGTTTAAGCTGCGGTTTTATCACACTTCCACTGAATTTTATTTTATAACTTTTATTATAACATAAAAACATAAGAGAAATCAAAAGTTAGAAAATTAAAAAGGAAGGAAGAGTGAAGAAAGAAAGAAAGAAAGAAAGAAAGAAAGAAAGAAAGAAAGAAAGAAAGAAAGAAAGAGAGACCTCCATGTTTTTTCACTGCAGTGGAGAACAAAGGATTATAATTTCAATCTTTCGCTTTGCTTTTCACAACATTTCAAGCAATTGGTTTAACAATAAAATCATTCTAATTATCAAAACTTTAAAATGAAAGTTTCATTTTTTTTCAGTTTCGAGCAGAAAGTCCATTAGAAACAAAGCTATATAAAAATTATTCTCTTTAATTAAAACAGTCAGTCTTGCCATCTCCACCAATTCCATCATCTTTACTACCTATTCTTCCATTGTAGAAATTATTTTTTTACAGATTCTTGTTGCTATCAACAAATCAAGTTCCATTGTTTTTTCACACTCTTTGTCCATCAAACCTAAAAAGTAAACTTTTGGTTTCATTTTATTTTTAAGAATCTTCGGAATCAAAATAAAAAAATCAGGTCTCAATATTTCTCTGCTTTATCACAAGTCCGCCAGAGATGACAAAAAGTACCCTTTTTATTGTTGCATTTCCAATGTACATTTGAAACTCCTTTATACATCTTCGAGAATTTCTCAGGTATTAAACACCAATGATCCAGTCCCATTGAGTTCACTGGAACTGCCTATTTTACAGATCTCTAGAAGATCTGTACTCCATATTTCCTTTGTATTTATCTTTCAAAGTGATTTAAAAAAAGTTAAGGAGGGGTGGAGGATGGAACACAATTATCGATTAATCACAAGTCTGACATATCACTTTAAGTATAAAACCCCATTCTCCGTAACATGTATTTTTATTCCTAGTAAAATTGTGCAAGTATGCATTGATTTTAAAATGAATATTTGTTTATAAAGCTGCCGTTTTACAGCTTGTTGGGTGATTGAAAGAATCCATGCTTGCTGTTTCTGTTGCTTTATTGTTACTTTACAAGCACTCCTGAATTGTTTTGCTTCAATGAATCCTCTATCCAACAGAAATTTTGTTCCTCAAATTAAATACACAGGAGAGCAAGAGAAGCTTGACTTCTAGCAGGTTTGTGACTAGCATGCTTAATCCCTGTTAGATATTCAAGCAGATATTCTCTGTGTCTACCACTATTTAGTAATGAGACAGCCAACACCCCAATTAGATCCACTTGCAATGTTGGCTGCCTCATTACTGAATAGTAGTAGACACAGAGATCTTTCTTCAGTCCTGCTCTACACAAACTCTAGCTTGATTCTGGCTCAGTAAAATGTTGTTTCTAAGGACATCTTTCATTTTCTTCCATTAAGATACTTGACAAATGTTTATAAACTATTCAGCTGGAGAGACCTAAAATTACTAGCAAGAATGTCATCCTTGATCACTTCCGTGATGTAAGGACTCTTCTAGGAACATTACTGTGCTTCCATGCTCCTTATTCGTTACATGTGTTCTAACATCACCACAAATGGTGCAGGCAATGGGGTTATCCCAGCTTCTATTGAAAGAAAGTGTTCATCAGGGTCTAGTCCAAGCTGGGAATAAATAAAATGGAGACTGCTTTAGAAAGAAGGTTGGAGTTTATTGAAGAGCAAAGCCAGACAGAAATGTGGCTCTGGGAAAACTGTCCACATGTAGCTGGGAGTGGTGGGTTTTAATACCTTCTTCAGCTTTTGAGGTTGTTTCCTGTTCCTGTTTGAGGCATGCATGCGTGATAGAAGGGTTTGAGTCCTGGAGGAGAAAGCCTACATAAAAATTGTCTGCCCTCCCTGGCAATCTCTCTAATAAGGGGAGAATATATGCTGACCTATAAACTTGGTATAACTCACAGTACAATAGAACATGTGAGATATCTTCAACTTCTCCTTTACCACATATATATACCCGTTCTCTTATACCTACCCTGGAGATCAATCAGGAGGTTGATATAGAAATTAAAAAGGGAGGGAGAAAGAATGCAACCCTGCCGTACCCCTTTTTGTACCCTTACTGAGCCGGTTAAAGTCCCTTGAGGATTACACCTCACTTTCAAGATGGAATTGGCGTACAATTTTTGTTTGAAGAAAAGGAGGCGTTTATCAATAGTAGTGCATTTTAATTTCTCCCAGAGGATGTTCCTGGATATTGAATTGAAGGCCTGCTTAAAATCAAGAAAGGCCATGTGTATTTTTGTACTAGATGGTGAAGTACCAAGATATGATCCACCATTGATCTTCTGTCTCTAAAACCGGCTTGTTCATCTTTGATTATTCCCCCCCCCAAGTTAGCCAGTCTTGAAGTTTATAGTTTAGGTGTTTGGCATACAGTTTATTAATAAAACTCAGAAGACTAATGGGTCTATAATTGCATGGGTCAATTCTACTACCTTTTTTATAGATTGGTATGATAATTGCTAATCCCCAATCTCTTGGCATATGGCCCGTTCTATCTATAAATGTAAACAGAGATGCTAAAAGTGGAGCCCACCAACTGGCATTATTTTTTATTATTTCTGGCAAGACATTGTCAGCACCAGGTGCCTTATTAGCCTTGAGGGCTCCAATCAACCGGGATATCTCACCTGGTGTAACGGGGCCAGTAAGGGGTTTGGTCCAAACTAATTTGGCTCTCCTTAGTTACATAATCGGGGTCTGTATATAGCTCTCTAAAATATTCTTCCCAGGCATGAATCGGTACCTGATCAGTTGGAGGTAGGGGGGATTTCCCCAATCCTCTGGTGATGTACTAAAAAAGGGATGTATTTTTTGTCCTGACTGATGCAATTAGTCTATGCCAAGACTCCTTCAGAGCCGCCTTTTTCTTTTCTTTTAGAAGAGTCTTATATTGTGCCTTCAACTGCTTTAAGCAGTGACTGTGATCCTCAGAAGGTGCATTTTTACTTTTTCTGTATTCCTTGTTATATGTTTTTTTTTAGTTGCACGCAATCCCTATCAAACCATTTTTTAGTCTTTAAAACCGGCTTTTTGGGGTGAGCTGGTATTCTGTTAGTGAGAACCGATTTAAAATTTAAAATTAAAGTTTCAAACCCCTCTAAGTATAATCCTTCAAACTTATTCCTTAGTAGAGATGTATGTAGTTCTATGGTTTCTGGGGCTAACATCCATTTAGTAACTTCCTTTGCATTTTTCTCAGTCCATTTAATTTTTATCTGGGTATTTTGATTCTCTAATCTAGGTAGATAGGTTAAGCCAGCCCTTAGCAGTTTCTGGTGTAATGTAAAAGTAAGGATTAGTGGATCGTGATCGCTTTCCAGTCTACCTCCATCTTATGCAAGAACTTCAGGAGGTCGTATGATATTATCTAATAATCAACTGTGGATTTTCTTCCTGCTCCCCGATATGTATAGTCTGCTGGGTAGTTATCCCATGTGGAACCGTTAAGGATACAAAGGTCGAAGCATACAGTCATCTGTCTTACACACAGACCTGCCCAATTTGCCTTGGTATCTTTAAATTGTCTGGAATGCAGGGGTTCTCCTGGTACATTCTCATCATAATGGATCTTAAATTGATTAAATAATGCTTGATCGTTTGGGCCCATCCTAGCATTTAAGTCCCCCCCCCAATAATTATTGCTGCTGTGGGGTATTTGTCTAAGCAACCCAGGATAAAATCTTCTATACCATCCCCTTGTTGATCAGATTATTCTTGTTGAGTGGAGGAATGTAGATATTAAAAAGCAAAATCTCCACCTGTTTAGATAAGAGTAAAGTAGTTACAACCCATGGGTGAAGAGGTGGCAGCAATACACATTTAAAATGCAAAGATGTATTCACTAATGTCACAATGCCTCCTTTAGCTCTCCCACCCACCTTACTTGGGGCTGCTGGGATAAAGTTACCCCAATAACTATCTAACTGTATCTCTGTAGAGGCCCAAGTTTCCTGTAAAAAGAGAATGTCAAATCACATAAGGATGCTAGCATCTCCTTCTCTATTGGGGCCTCTACTAGCCCCTGTGTATCTTAGTTTCTGCTTCCCATGAACTCATATTCATGCAAACTCTTCTTCCCTGGGGGAGAAGTAAGATGCTCAATTATAGGAGAAACCAAATCAAGAATGGCAGCATAATAATACCCATATCAACATATTAGTGCCCATACTCTTTTCTTGCCTTTTTTTTTTTCTTTTCATATGCGAGGATGGATAAAGCGTCATTTTGCTTTTAGCATCAAGGAAGCTCATGATAATTTAATAGTTACTCCTGTAATTCAGTGATTAGAAGAATTAAGGAGTATTTAACAATGTGTTATATGTCACAGCAGTACAGGCAGAGATAAAAAGGTCAAAAAGAACGAATAGCTACCTTTATCTTTTCAGTAGCATTTTTTTACTTAGAAATTTTATAGTTTCCTTTATAACAATTTGAATTTCATGGCTTCAGAAGAAATTTGAACTCAGCCATAGATCTCAAAAAGAATAAAGATTTTATTTATTTACCACAAATGCTTTCATGCCTCTTTAATCATATAAGTGCCTTATGACAAAATATATAAAACATAATGCTGAGTTCACAAAGCTCACTTTCTAATCACTTTCAGAAATTGGTCATTAATTACTTTTAAGCTATTAGAGACCTTTGGATCAATAGGTTTGAAAATACTGGGTGAATTTGTCTTCAGTCCTAAATGAAAGAAAATTTTAAGCATAAGTTTAAGAATTTGAAGAATGTGAAACAAACAGCAAAAAGCTAAATAAGATTCTGATCTTAGAAAATTCTAAACAGACTAAGGGTCCAGATAAAATATTGGAATGTTTACTATAAGATTTTGGAATTAATTATAAAGAACAAACAACTTCTTGTGGGAAGTAGACCTTATTTTATTTTTTTTACAAGGCATAAGTAATTTCATAATTTTGAAAACTGCACACTAGAGGAGACTAAAGATTTTAGCTAGAAGAAAAATAATACAAGGCTACAAAATTATGCAGAACATTATAACAATTATGTCTGCTTCAGTGGGTAGGCTATGTCCAAAAATGTTATTGAATAAATGACAGATGTAGAGCAAATTTATCTGAGCAAAGAGAGATAGCATTGAAAGTGAATTTATAATTTACAGGACAAGGTAATGATTTAGAAAAGGATGTTTCAGTGGAAGTACAATAGAAACTGGCAGAAGTT
>NW_015388799.1:193554-195461 GCF_001527695.2 Protobothrops mucrosquamatus
CGAGGGCATGAGTGACCGTGCGCAAAGCGTCCCGGTCCAGAAAAGGGCGCAACTGGTAAATCAGGCGAACCTGATAAAACGCCCCCCTGGTCACGGCCGACAAATGATCTTCCAGTGTCAGCCGTGGATCCAGGAGGACACCCAAGTTGCGTGCCCTCTCTGAGGGGGCCAAAGTTTCGCCCCCTATAGACAGCAATGGAACCAGCTGACTATGCCGGGGCGCCGGCAACCACAGCCACTCGGTCTTGACACCTAGACTGAAAAGATAAATTTATGGATTTGTTTATAGATAATTTAAATGGGATATGTGATGAAGAGATAAATATTGATAAACTTAGAGGAGATGAAGGATCACTAAATTAGTTTATACTAGTAACAGAGGTTGGGAGGCATTTCATTATATATTTCTTTTTCTTTATTATATTTCTTACCTTTTGATTTCTTTTCTCATTCAGTTTTCTTTTTCCTTGTACTTATTAGTTCTTCCTATTCTCTTTTATTTTTTAAAAGAATTAGGTATTAGGTTTTACTATTATAATTAAATCATTTATAAAATTATATAGAACAGAAATGGCATAAGGTTTATTTCTGTATTTCTTGAAAATTTGTGGGCAAAGATCCAAAACAGCTTCCTTTTTAATGATCTAGGCTTGTACTGAAGGGAGAAGTTATGGGTTGAACATTCAAGTTCTTATCAGCTGGACAGACTAAGGTTGTCAGGAGAGTCTAGGACAACTGGCTGTGGCCAGTTCAGCATAGCCGACTCACTGTGGCCAACTTATCACAGCCAACTCATTGCAGGATAACTTGCCACAGCCAACTCAACGCGGGACAAGAGTTACACTAATATTGAAGAAATGGTGAAATATAATCATTAAAGAAAGGTTGCAACAGGAGGGACAAAATGAAATGTGAATGACAAAAATTAAAATAATTTTTAAATTATTTTAAATACTTAAGATTGAATTGTTGAATTGTCTCGCAGTGAGTTGTCCCAGGGTGAATTGGTCATGGCAAATTTTCCCACCACAAGTTGGCTGTGACGAGTTGGCCCTGGCAAGTTGGCTGCACCAAGTTGTCCTATTCTGTTGTTAGGAAGTTCAGCCTCTCTTGTGGCAGTTTATGGTAAATACTTTACTGGGAAATTCTTGGGAAAAGAGGTTCTGCTATGGAAATATTACGTTACCTCTCTTCTTGACTGATTAAATAAACTACTATTAAATTATGATTGAATGAAAATGTTTGCATAACCGAGCCATACAAGTAGTCCTCAACACATTCCATCATGTTCACAGGAATTTTTTAAAAGTCCAACATTAATCAATGGCATTTATTAGACATCAACTTTATTTATTAAATTCCAGCTTTAAACTCAGCAGGAAGTTACTGCATTTCAGCAACATGCAAAGGCTTTCTGTGGATTTTCTAGTAACTAGTAAAAAGGCTAGTAAATGGGCTAGCAGCTTTCTGAATCCCCTATCTCAGTGATGGCGAACCTTTTAGAGACTGAGTGCCAAAACTGCAACCCAAAACCCACTTATGCATTGTCGAGTGCTGGGTGGGTGTGGCCCGTTGGGTGGGCGTGACTCCAGTGGTAATGACAGACTGGGTGGGACTAAAAAGTTCAATCAATCAATTCCAACTTTGCAAGATTTTTTTTTTCCCACGAGAAATTGAAATTGACTCATTGAACCTTTTTTTTTTTTTTGCACATGGCGGCGGAGGCCTAAAGCAAAAAGGTTTTATAAAACCCAGCTGAAGGCCTAGCACTGGGGCGACGGCGCGCATGCCCGCAGAGAAGGCTCTGAGTGCCGCCTCTGGCACCCGTGCCATAGGTTCACCACCACTGCCCTATCTTGCTTCTTCTAGATGTCTCTTAAAAAGGTATTTCTGTTGATCAGTATGCC